>NC_066581.1:350912395-351212395 GCF_024323335.1 Lathyrus oleraceus
ACCATATTGACTTAAAATTTCAAAAGACAAAAAGAACTAAAACTCATGGAAACTCTTTTAGGCCTTTTGTGCCTCTTTCAAACTTAAACTTTTGTTAAAAGCAATTCACTCACTTTGAAATTGATACCACGAACTACGAGGTTTTGATCCCTCATTTTTATGTTGGTACGTAGGCACAAGTCTGAAGGTCTTATCAAACAGAAAAATATAATTAATGAATTCTTTTCTCAACCTCATACTCTATTTATTGCAAACATCTTTTATACCAAAACACATACACACATAAAAAAGGGCTCCCTAGGAGTACCTAGGACACTTTGGGTGATAACACCTTCCCTCTGTGTAACCAACCCCCTTACCTGTGATCTCTGGCATTTTATTAGTTTTGATTTGAAAACATCTTATCTTTGGGTTTTGTTCATACTTTTCCCTTTTCCTTTGGAAATAATAAAAGCACGGTGGCGACTCTGGTTTTACTGACGTTAAGTTTATCCATAGCTTAATGGTCATGAATTTGCCGCTACAAAAATTAAGTGGCGACTCTGCTGGGGAGTAGTCCTCTACGGGTTTAGCCTACTTTTTTATGTGTACATATGTGTGTATTTGATGTTTGTATATTTATTTTGTGTGATATAATCTGCTTGTTGTGCTTTGTGATCTTTGAGTGGTGAGATAAGTTCTAACCCGAACTTGAGTGCACTTAAGATAGGAGAATGGTATAGTCATGTCCGAATTGTGTGGAGTAGTCTTTAACAAGTTGGCTTGAGACCCATCTACTCAGTGGAGACCCTTTTGGAGATATTGATGTCACATAAGTTATTTGTGGTTAGGCGTTACTTTCTCTGATTCGGGGTCCGAGAAGCTGAGGACCGTAGAACATTTAACCCAACTTGGCCTATTTAGGACATAGTGCGGAGACTGTTCAAGTGTAGACTTGATAACAGTTGTTACGTGATACTACACTCAAACGAGTTTCTCTTGAGAATATTATGGGTTGATGAGTCAGTCATCCTAACCTGTAATATCCGATAGATGGAATTAAGACTCTGGGAACTTTTTTGAACATGATTTACAAGTTTTTATCCTTAGTACACTCCTTTGGGATGGTTCTTAACTTGACTTCATGCTCGTGACTCATAACAAACCCTTGATTCTTGGTTGATCCAATCAAGTCTTGTCAATATCAATGGAACTTGGGTGTTGATAAGATGAAAACCATAATCCGCCAAAATGGATGATTGATCTTGACAATGACTTGATTCATCCCTTGACCTTTGTTTGTTTGTGTTGTGTGTGATCCCTTATTTGGGATTGTTGCATTCATGCATTCATGCATTCATGCGCATCATGACATTCATCACACGAAAAATAACTTCAAGGAACTGAGGTTCTATTTGCAAATATTTTCAGACCATGGATTATGGACGAAGGAACACTAAGAAGTACAGTTTCAGATGTCCCGATTTGAAAGAGCAAAGGAAGCTATCATCTTTTGTATTAGATCCCTTGGACTTCAAATAACGTCATGGGAGGCTCCTATCTGTATTGTCTGCTGATGTGGTTGAAGGACTCTTGAGTGTGTTGGTTCAGTTTTATGACCCTTTTTACCGTTGCTTCACTTTTCCCGATTATCAGCTTGTGCCTACGTTAGAGGAGTATGCCCATTGTAGCGGGGTATTCGTTACCATTAGAGATATTGACTAAATCTAAGGTAAACCATACAAGTCGAGTCGCCACCGCACTTCTATTTATCCAAAGGAATGGTTAGAAAGCGAACAAAAACCTAAAAGTTTTATCGAATCAAAAACTAGTAAAAATGTCCGAGATCGGGGTAAGGGGGTTGGTTATGCAATGGGAAGGTTTTAAGAACCCAAAACATCCTAGGTACTCCTAGGGAGCCCTTTTCACACTTGTTGTAAGGTTGGTATTTTGTGAAAAATTTGTTTGTGCAAACATGATTGAAGAGATGAGAAGAGAATATACAAGTTATTTACATTTTGTGTTTGGATGGATGAACCCATTGCCTACGTACCATCTTAAAAAAGGATTAGGATCAAAACCTCGTAGTTCGGGGTAAAAATCTCAAAAATGAGTTGATGAATTGATTGGTCCAAAAACCTTAAGGTCTTTTGTTATCCATGGGAGAAAACGCAACCTAAAATCACAAATCCACCATGTGAGGATAGCTTTAACATGCTAGTGAGGGGTTAACCCTATAATAAGCATGGAAGACTCATTGTCCATCACTAAGGATATAGGTGAGTATTACATCTACCTCAAGGATAATTCAAACCTAATAGCTAAAGGTTATGAAAAGTTTTGATTAAGGAAGTGGCCATTGAAACCACAAAAGTATTTGCATGAGTTATATTTACCAATGAAAAGTATTTACAAAATATGGTTAAAGTTGACTTAGGATTCAATTCAAAATAAGTGTTATGAAAAGAAGGTTTGAAAATCAAAAGCATAAAGCTTAGGTTTCTAATGTTTGAAAACAAATGTTAAATGTTTGCACAAAAGTTTTGGCTTGGGTTAGAGTGGAGGGAAGAAGAAGAATGGCTAAAGTCCTAATCATACAAGAGATGAGGGATAAGAAACAAGACCACAAATGGAGTTCCTCTCTTGAGATCATATTGATGATTCAAGTAGCTCCCATCCTTTGGAATATGCAAGCAAAATAATTGTAAGCTCAAGCAATCAACATAATCAAACAAGCTCTTAGAAGATCCTCAATGCCTCTTGTATCTTTCACTTTGGATGAACATGGCAATAGTTCTTCAATTTGGCTCAAATAGGATTCCCTAGCACAAAAGCACACACATCAAAGAGTTCCATGAAGTAAATCAAGAATGGACAAGAGTGAGTTTAAATATTTGGTTCTTCTAATCCATCTTCAACATAAAGGTCCTTTTACTCCAATTTTGCATAGGGAATGTCCTAGAAACTAAGTCCATTTGTCCATTTCTTTGCATTTGGTACACAACAAACAAAACAAAAACACAAACACAATAATATATACACAATTATGTGCTCAAGTGAGCAAAAGGCAAATTGCATTAACATAAACATGTGCTCAAATGAGCAAAGGAAAAAGCAAATGAATAATATGTACAAGAATAGTAAATTGCATAAATGTAAAGTGCAAGAAGTAAATGTTAATGGTTAGTGGTTAGTGTTAGAGTTAGTGTGCCACAAGGCAAATTTAGCGCTATGTTAAGCAATCGTAATTGGACTTATGTAGAAGTCACAACTATCTGAGGCCGGTCAATAATAATGTAGGCAGCAACACAAGTTAGAGGTCTTGATTAGTGAATCAAACTCCAACAACTTGCCATGCCAAAAAGAAGATGAGAAATGATCTTGTATTGATTTAGGTCCTTTGCATGATTTAGGAAGCAATCTATCCTTAATGCAAAGCCATTCACTTGATCCATGATCAAGATGAATTAGATTTGAATCAAGGAAGATTAAACCTCCATGTATCAATGCTAACCATCAACCTTTAACTCATTGATCAAAAAGAATAAAAAAGAAGAAGAAGGAGAAGATGAAGAATTAAAGTGCATTAATGGAAATGGTATGTACTAATCAACAAGTGTTGACTAAAGATAGAGAAGATCAAGGTCAAACAATAGAAAACAGAAGCAAAATGAGAATTAGAAGTCAAGAAACAAATAAAATATTTTTGAAATTTTTAATATTTAAAATAAAACTTGAATTAAAATAATAAAGAAAGGTCAAACTTCAAATCCACTTCAAATCAACTTTGAAAAGTCCAAATGAATTATCCCAAGTTCAACAAGGTCAAACAAAGTTTGACAAAAAATTTCAGCATTTTTAAAAGTCAGAAACTATTTTAAATCAATTAAAAATGCATAAAAATAACCTAATTGAACTAAAATCTCAAATAAATCTCAAATCAATTAATAAATTGATGAGAATATTTTTCATAGATCTATCATCATTCAAAGAGGTTGGAAAAATATTTTTGTATTTTTTGGATGTCAAAAACTATTTTAAATGAATTAAAAATAACCAGAAAAGAGAAAATTACTAAAAAATATCAAATGATAAAATAAAAAATATTAAGAATCAATTTTAGAAAGCAAAAATTAAAAGGAGAAGAATGAAATTGGTCCCATAATTTTTGGACCAATAATGAGGGAGATATGAATTTTAGAAATAAAATGGAATTAAAAGAAATAAAAGAAAATAAAATCAGAAATTAGAAAAATAAGAAAAAGCGTGAGCCATTGGATCATCCTTCATTAATTGACGTGGATCATCACACGGCCTAGAAGCGCGCGTTCACCAAACACGTGAGTCAAACGAGATACACCCAGCCTTTAATGAAGTCATAACAATGGATGCACGAGATTCAATCTGGAAAAACAAATGGAAGGTCCTGATTGAATCTGGAGACCAGACGGTGGCCAGCGCCACCGTCTTCTCCGGCCAACTTCCGGCCAAACCAAAATTTGCAGAAATGAAAATGGTAACCGAATGGCACGATCCAGGCATCATTCGAAGGCTGGGGTGATGTACATCACCCCTGTACCACTCAATTCCATTCTAGATCTCTAGATTGAGAGAAATCAGAAGTGGAAATTCTGTGGTGTTCAAGTGAACTTAATGATTTTCAAAAATTGAAAGCATAGTAATGTTGCCTCTATGCAGAGGACTTCAGATCACACAAGAACAAAGCAAATAGAGCAATATACAAGCTGGTTCGAAGCAAATAACAGTTGAAGTAAACCTTTGAATTGCAAGGATTTGAGTCAAGATCTTTGGATTCTTTTGCAAACAGTAAGCACTATGGATCAAGTAGAGAAGGTTTAGAAACTTTGAGATCTGAAGATTGATCAATGAAATCAAAATCCAGATTTGAAAAATTGGAAGAGAAATGAAATAGTTCCTTTAGAGATGGCTAGGATTTCAATTCAGCAGCAATTAGGGCGCCTTCGGGTTGGAGAAATGAGAGGCCAAGGCAATGTATTTATAGCTGAGCAAGGCTGAATTGCATGATCAACTCGTGTGCATGGATTGAAAGGGCCTCCATGCATGGGCCTGTACAGGCGCATGGAGGGCCCAATTCCAACTGGAAATGAAAGCTTATGCATGATGTACGTAGAATGGACGTGCAGATTGGATTGTTTCAGCTCATGTATGGCAATTGAAATGATTTTCCAAAAATGCACTATTACATTGAAGTCTTCGAAAATGCCATGTCCAAAATTGAAATGCAACCTTATGAGTAATGGTTGGAAATCTTATTGCATAAGGAACAAATGTTATGTTGATCAAAACTCCAATTGGGCCTTGGAAATTAGTGAAAATTGAACTTGAAGTGTAGGGTGCAAAACATGCATATGTGGAATTTTCAAATTTGGCCAAAGTTCAAGCCCTTTTATCTCAATGATGCAAGCTCCAAATGACAAAATCTTCAACATGAAAGTTTTATATATTTTCAAGGCAATAAATTTGGATTTAAATTTTGCATCATTTGGTGTTTTGATGAAGAAGTTATGGGCACTTGAAGTTGGACTTTTTCACATTACAATGCATTTGGTCCAAAGTGACTTGTAATGTTTTGCATTATCACATGTATTTCTTTTGAGATTTTGCAATTTTTCTCAACATAAAATTTGAAGTAGACATATTAAGCTTTATAATTCATTAGATATCACCTCAAAATCATGAAAAATGAAGGAGTTATGTCCTTGGGAAGTTGACCTAAAATTAGGGTTTCAGTCAAAATGACCTATAATGTCTTGGAATGGATGATGACCTTCCAAGTTTCAAATAAATTTTTGATGAACATGAAAGTTGTTCATATGGTTCTTGGGAACATTGTTTCTCTTGGGGTCATCTCCACTTGACCAACACATAAAAAGTTAGGTCTCAGTGTATTTCAAAATAGTCAGATGAATTGACTGATCAACTTCTCAAGTCCACACCTCATATCTTGATGAATTAATGATTGAGGATACTCAAATAAGTTCAAATATGCATGAAATGATGAATTAAATAACTTCCCTTGATTATTTTTGACCATGGGTTGAGGTTGCTTCATGAGCAAGGCACAATTGATGGACAAATGAATTAGGGTTTCCTTGGGGAACCAAACCTCAAAACCCTTTGATTTGCTTTGATCAAAATGATGAATTGAGATGCTTGGGAGGCATTTTTGATGGATGAGAGCTTAGGGAACCATTGCCATGCTTGCTTTCATCTTCTCTTGACCATATTAATGCATAAAGGATCTCCTAGAAGCTTTAGACTTTGTGACTGCTCAAGCTACAAACAAGAGATGTTAGTGACATATTTTTGTGCGTTTGGTTAGTAGATCAAATGAGAAAAGAAATAATATACAATTCAAGCATGCTTGGTGATCTCAAACCAACTCACCAGAGGTCCCACCCAAAGGTAAGGAGCCAAGATGCTTATGATCCTTGAGGCAATGTAAATGTAATGCTATGGTGCCATGAGGGATCTTAGGGTCAAAATTAGGGTCTTACACCCATCTCTCGGGAATATCTGTTTCTGACAAGGTGCCTTTTAGTGGATTGGAAGAGATTCCCAGATCTCATCTTATAGATGAAGCTCTTCATCTGAAGAAGTCTGAGATTAAGGCTCATTGGGTGAATAAAGGAGGAATATTTGGGTTGACTTCAGAGTTCCTTATTGGGAAAGCTACTGCTTTTGCTCAGGCCGATAGTGTGGATGATTTTGAAGCCATCTTTGTGTTACTCATCTATGGTTTGGCTTTGTTCCCTAACATTGACGGTTTTGTTGATGTTAACGCCATTAGAATATTCTTGATTGGGAATCCTGTGCCTACTCTACTAGGTGATATGTACTTCTCTTTGCATCTAAGGAATTCTAAAGGTTGTGGGACTATTGTGTGTTGTGTTCCTCTTCTGTACAAGTGGTTTATTTCGCACTTGCCCAGACACCTGTTTTTGTGGAGAACAAACAATGTCTACGGTGGTCTCAGAGACTTATGTCTCTCACTAATGATGATATAGTTTGGTATGACTCTGCATTAAGTAGCTTGGATATTATTGACAGTTGTGGTGAATTCTCTAATGTGCCTCTCATTGGTACATAAGGAGGAATCAACTACAACCCTGCTTTGGCTCGTCGTGAACTTGGGTTCCCCTTGAAAGATAAACCTAATAACACTTAATTAGAAGGTCTTTTCTATCAAGAGAGTAAAGATCCCCAACATTGGAAGCAGAAGATGATGCATGCTTGGTATAATATGCATAAGAAAGGAAGATCCGAGCTTGGTCCGTGCAACTGTGTTGCTTTGGAAGCTTACACCCTATGGGTAAAGAAAAGAGCTTTAGAATTCAAGATGTCGTATGCATGTGAGAGACCTATGTCTGTGGTTGTGGTTGAGCCATTAACTCTCCCTAACCAAGATGTAGAGGAGTTGGAAGACGCACTCGCCAAGATGATGCGAGAGAAGGATATGTAGGAAGAGCGGTTCCATGCTTTGAGCCGAAAGCATGAGGAGTTGCATCTTGAGTCTAAGGATAAATACGCGCTTATTGAACTTCTTGAAGACCGAGCAGTGAAGAGACAGAGAGAGCCAGAAGGTCCATCTTCCTCTAGTATGCCTCGGCCTTCCGGTGCTTGGAATAAGATTGTTGATCAGCTTGTCCTCGAGAAGGCTCAGATGAAGACTTCTTTTGAGTCTGAGATTCGACGCATTCGAAGGAAGTACGCGCCTGCATCCAGATCATTTGACTCTGTTGTTAGGGGATCCTTAGGATAATTAGTTTACTTTTCTCTTGTACTTGTATTTTGGTTTCTGAAATTGTACTCAGTGTAATCCTTCCAAAATTATATGAATAAAAGATATTTTTTATGGTCAAGCAAATTGTTATTATATACTTTCAAATAAAATAGTATGTTCCTTGAAAATAAAAATAAATAAAACATTGCATTTCATGCATCATTTGCATAAACAGGTTTCTTCTGCCAGATGTCTTATCGGTTATTCTTCTGTGCTTCAGCCAAGCTGACTCACCGATACAATACTCGCGCTAATCAGCCGAGAATCATGGAACATTTGGAACAAGAGAACCGGGAGTTGAAGGACGAGATTGCTCGTTTGACTACCATGATGGAGTCCGTTCTAGCTGCTCAGAATCAGTCTTCTCCAACACCTACAACTCCTCCTCCTCAGAGGACCGTCATTTCAAAGGTTCCTACCTCAACTGTGCCTGCCACTCAGTTTGCTGCGACTATCCCTACCAGATTCTCGTGGGGTATGCCACCGAACTCTGTACCTGAAGAGTTTGCGCCTACTTTTGCTCCCATGTCAGCATCTAGCCTAGTCATATTTGTTCCGCCTCCAGTTGTTCACACCCTGCCTCATGTCGAGGACACCATCTACCATTCCGAGCTATCTGAGGGTCCGAATGTTTATGAAAAGATGGATGAGATGAAAGATCAGTTCCTTGAGCTGCGAAAGGAATTGAAGATGTTGAGAGGAAAAGATTTGTTCGGTAAGAGTGCTGCTGAATTGTGCTTAGTGCCGAATGTCAAGATCCCGATGAAGTTCAAAGTCCCTGACTTTGAAAAGTATAAGGGATATACCTGCCCACTTAGCCACCTCGTTGTGTATGCCAGGAAAATATCAACGCAGACTGATAATGATCAGTTACTGATTCACTACTTTTAAGACAGTTTGACTAGTGCTGCTCTAAGATGGTACACGGGGCTAGATAGTGCAAGTGTTCACACATTCAATGATTTGGGTGAAGCTTTTATGAAACAGTATAAGTACAGCGTGGACATGGCGCCTGATAGAGACTAAATGAGGTCTATGTCTCAGAAGGACAAAGAGACATTTAAAGAGTATGCCCAGAGGTGGAGAGAGCTTGCTGCTCAGATTAATCCTTCATTGGAAGAGAAAGAGATGACAAAGATTTTCCTTAAGACCCTGAGCTCGTTCTATTACGAGCACATGATTACTAGTGCCCCCAGTGACTTTACCGAGATGGTAAACATAGGGATGAGGTTAGAGGAAGGAGTCCGAGAGGGACATCTGTCTAAGGAAGAAGTGTCATCAAGCAAGAAGTATGGAAGCAGTTTTGCCAGAAAGAAGGAAGGTGAAACCAATGAGGTATCTATGGGGAGGCAGAGGAGGCCTCATGTTAAAAGAAATCCGCAACTGCGTCAGCATCAACATCAAGTTTCATCCGTTATTCCAGTATTTTCAAACAATCAATCAATGCCAGTTCAACAACAACGTCAACAACAGCCACAACAAAGAACAAACAACTACAACAACAACACCAATAATCATCAACAACAACAGAATTTCGAGAGGAAGAAGGTCTCTTTTGACCCTATTCCTATGTCATATGTCAAACTCTACCCGTCTTTGGTTCTCAAGAACCTACTTCATCCAAGAAATCTACCTCAAATTCCAGAACCACTTCCATGGTGGTATAAGCTAGAGCTCTGTTGCGCCTTTCATCAAGGAGCTCCCGACCACGATATTGAAAACTGCTACCCGTTGAAGTATGAGGTCCAAAAGCTAGTAAAAAGTGGGATGGTGTCCTTTGAGGACCTTGCGCCGAATGTGAAAGCTAACCCATTGTCTGCTCATGGTAATTCCACTGTTAATATGGTAGATGGTTGTCCGGGAGAGTATAAGGTTTAGGATGTTCGTCATATCCGACAATCTTTGGTCGCAATTCATAGAGACATCTTCTTGGTTAGTGATTGTGAGCATGACCATGACGGTTGTGTAGTTTGCAGTGTAAACCCTCGACGGTGCGTCATCGTCAAGAGGGACATTCAGAGATTAATGGATGAAGGGCTTATCCAAGTTTTTCAGTCAAGAGAAGTAGATGATGTCAACGTAATTGTTCCTGTGTTTAAAACCCCTGAGCGAGTAGTGATTCAGTTTGACAGCAGCAGCAGTAACATCGTCAATAGATCGGTATCACCGTTAGTGATACGGTTAGCGGGTCCAGTCCCGTATGCATCTGATAGAGTTGTTCCGTACCAGTATAATGCTACCATGTTGGAGAATGGTCAAGAGGTTTCGTTGCCTATAACCAATTATAATGTGAACATTGTCGATATAGCAAAGGTGACCCGTAGCGGTCGTGTGTTTGGTCCTGTCTTTCCAGAGGTGGTATAAGATGTGTCTGTTGGTAAGAAGGTTGATGTGCCCGTAACAAATTCGGTTAGTGCTCCAAAGTGTAAATCTGGTGAATCCATCAATTTGAAGCCTAGTGATGATGATGAGGTACTGAGATTGATAAAGAAGAGTGAATTCAATGTGTTGGAGCAGCTGCTCCAAACTCCTTCGAAAATTTCAGTGTTGTCTCTGCTCATGAATTCTGAAGCGCACAGAGAAGCATTGCAAAGAGTGTTGGAGCAAGCCTACGTGGAACATGATGTAGCTGTGGATCAATTTGACCATATTGTGGCTAACATTACTTCCTGCAACAACTTGAGCTTTTGTGATGAAGAACTTCTCGAGGAAGGCAGAAATCACAATCCAGCACTACATATATCGATGAATTGCAAGGAAGATATGCTGTCAAATGTGTTGGTTGATACTGGTTCTTCTTTAAATGTACTCCCCAAGTTAACTATGTCCAGATTATACTATCAAGGCGCCTCTATGAGGTGTAGTGGCATTATTGTCAAAGCATTTGATGGTTCTCGCAAGACTGTCATAGGAGAAGTGGACCTTCCAGTGAAGATAAGTTCGAGTGATTTTCAAATTACTTTTCAAGTAATGGACATCCACCCGACCTATAGCTGCTTGTTGGGAAGGCCATGGATCCATGAAGTTGGAGCTGTAATGTCCACTCTGCACCATAAATTGAAATTTATGAAGAATGGCAAGCTTGTCATTGTTGGTGGGGAGAAAGCGATGTTGGTGAGCCATCTGTCATCTTTTTCATATGTGGAAGATGAGGATGAGATTGGAACTCCCTTCCAAGCTCTATCTATTGTTGAAGTGAAGAAAACTGGGGCACCCATGTCCTCTTTCAAAGACGCTCATAAGCTTATTGAAGATGGCAATTCAGATCAGTGGGGCCATATGGTAGAGGTCAACGAGAACAAGAATAGAGCTGGATTGGGATTTCAGCGAGGGTCGTCCTATGAAGATGTGCAACCTAGTTTCCGTAGCGGAGGGTTCATCTATAGTAATGAGCACCACTCAGCTGCTGTGATCGAGGGTGATGAAGATGAAGACTACGCCAATTTTGTGACGCATGGAAAGGCTTGCAACAATTGGATTGCTGTTGATGTTCCTGTTATCGTCCATCGCTCTAAGTAATTTGTTTTTATCATTTTAGAAAAATCCTTATCCTATGCCTAAGGGAGAAGTGAACATTGTTAGGCATATTTCAAATTAATCATCAATAAAATGCAATTCTATTCATCCACATTTATGATGTTTTTATTTTTACTTTTTGTTTTTTTTTCTAAAAATGGTAATCACATAAAACATAAATAAACAAATAATAATTGTCCATCTGTATAATATTTGGTCACAATTTACTTCTCTAAAATCAAAATATCAAATCATTATGCAGGTTGGTTTCTAAACCCATTGAATACAATGATCCTACTCCTTCTCTAAACTTTGAATTCCCTGTGTTTGAGGCTGAGGAAAAAAGTGATGAAGAAGTGTATGATGAATTGTCTCGTCTACTTGAGCACGAGGAAAAAGCCATTCAGCCATTTGAAGAGAAGATTGAGTTAGTCAACTTAGGTTCCGAAGATGATGTGAAGGAAGTCAAGATTGGGTCTCAACTGTGTCCAGAGGTTAAGAAGGGGTTCATTAATCTTCTTCGAGAGTATTCAGATGTGCTTGCTTGGTCCTATCAAGACATGTCTGGTTTAGATTATGAGATTATGGAGCATAGATTGTCGTTGACGCCAGAATACCCGCCAGTCAAGCAGAAGTTGAGAAGAACTCATCCTGATATGGTAGTGAAGATCAAAGAAGAAGTGAAAAAGTAGATCGATGTCGGTTTCCTTGTTACTGCTGAGTATCCGCAGTGGGTGGCCAACATTGTGTCTGTTCCGAAGAAGGATGGAAAAGTCCATATGTGCGTTGATTATAGAGATTTGAACAAAGCTAGTCCGAAAGATGATTTCCCTCTGCCACACATTGATATGTTGGTAGACAATACATCTAAATTCAAAGTCTTTTCGTTTATGGACAAATTTTCCGGTTATAATCAGATCAAGATGGCACCCGAGGATATGGAGAAGACCATATTCATTACACCCTGGGGAACATTCTATTATAGAGTGATGCCTTTCGGTTTAAAGAATGCTGGTACAACTTAACAGAGAGGTATGACAACTCTTTTTTCATGATATGATGCATAAAGAGATTGAAGTCTATGTCGATGATATGATTGCTAAATCTAGTGATGAAGAAGAACGTGTTGAGCATTTGTTGAAGCTATTCCAGCATTTGAGGAAGTGCAAATTCCACTTGAATCCCAATAAGTGCACATTTGGTGTTCGTTCTGGTAAGTTGTTGGGCTTTATTGTCAGTGAGAAAGGTATTGAAGTTGATCATGACAAGGTCAAAGCAATACAAGAGATACATGCACCCAAAACTGAGAAGCAAGTCACAGGTTTTCTCGGCCGCTTGAATTACATCTCAAGATTCATATCGCATATGACTGCCACATGTGTGCCTATATTCAAGCTTCTTCGAAAAGACCAGTCTTATGATTGGACTGAGGATTGCTAGAAAGCTTTCGAGAGTATCAAAGAGTATCTGCTTAAGCCTCTGATTCTCTCTCCGCCTGTTGAAGGAAGACCATTGATCATGTATTTTACTGTGCTTAATGATAGTATGGGTTGTGTTCTAGGTCAGCAAGATGAAATTGGAAATAAAGAATATGCAATTTACTACCTCAGTAAGAAATTCATTGACTGTGAGACTCGGTATTCTACGCTAGAGAAGACTTGTTACATTTTGGCTTGGGCTGCTAAGCGTCTGCGTCAGTATATGTTGAATCATACCACTTGGTTGATATCCAAAATGGATCCAATCAAGTATATTTTTGAGAAGCCTTCTTTAAAGGGGAGGATTACCCGTTGGCAGATGTTGTTATCAGAGTATGATATTGAATACCGATCTCAAAAAGCAATTAAAGATAGTGTCTTGGCTGACCATTTGGCTCACCAACCAATTGAAGATTACCAGTCAGTACAGTTTGATTTTCCTGATGAAGAGATCTTGTACCTAAAAATGAAAGATTGTGATGAACCATTGCTTGAAGAAGGGCCAGAACTTGGTTCCCGTTGGGGCATGGTATTTGATGGAGATGTTAATCAGTATGGTAATGGCATTGGGGCAGTGATTCTTACTCCTCAAGGCACTCAATTTCTATTTACAACCAGATTGACTTTAAAGTGTACAAATAATATGGTTGAGTATGAAGCTTGTATTATGGGGCTTGAAGAGGCCATTGATCTCAGAATTAAGTATCTTGACATCTATGGAGATTCAACTTTAGTTGTGAATCAGACCCAAGGTGAATGAGAGACGAATCAACCCGGTTTAATACCATATAGAGACTATGCAAGAAGGATTTCAACTTTCTTTACTAAGGTTGAATTTCATCATATCCCTCGAGATGAAAACCGGATGGGAGATGCTCTTGCAACGTTGGCTTCAATGATTGTGGTGAAGTTTTAGAATGAAGTTCCTAATTTGACGGTGATGCGTCTTGATAGGCCAACTCATGTATTTGTTGTTGAAGAGATCAAAGATGAAAATCCGTGGTATTTTGATATCAAATGTTTTCTCCAAAGTCAGATGTACCCACCTGGGGCATCTCTGAAAGATAAGAAGACTTTAAGAAGATTAGCCGACAATTTCTACCTGAATGGTGATGTGCTTTACAAGAGAAACTTCGATATGGTTCTGCTCAGATGTGTGGATAGACACTAAGTCCATGAAGGTTCCTTTTGTAGTCATTCTAATGGACATGCTATGGCTAAGAAGATGTTGAGGGCATGTTACTATTGGCTGACAATGGAATCTGACTGTTGCAAGTTTTTGAAGAAATGACAAAAGTGTCAAATTTATGCAGATAAGATTCATGTTCCTCCGATACTATTGAACGTCATTTCCTCCCCGATATTAAAGTCGGTAGAAGGATTAGTGATCATTGTATTCAATGTAGCTCTTTTCCATGTAAATTACCATTTTTAACTTTTGTAATGATCTATGAAGTCTTGTCATTTACATCCTACCATTCTATTAAATAAAGTTGAGCTTTTTATCCATTTGTTTTTACTCTTATTTATCTTTCATCCAAATAGAATTAAATTTTATAATGATCATTTTGAAATTGAATTTTAAAAATCAAAATGATGTTTTCTTAAATAATAAAAGCAGTTACTTTTTAAGAGCAAACGATTTCATTTAAGGAATATCAACAGCGGTCTGAGAACAGATGAGCCCTAAGATGCAAAGCATTGTTGGGTTTCCCCAAGCAGTTGGCGTGATCCCTGTTTCCTCCCCAGCAACATTTTAGCATCTCCAGCCGAGTTTTGTTGGTTCCCCTAGCTGAGTTTGTATTTGCCTCCTTTGTTTTGATGGTGCATTTTCTCAGTGGTCTGCATAAATCCAACACAAATTTTGTTTCCCCTCAAGTCGCCAACGGATTTCAGTTATCACTGATTCTTAAGCAATATTTTTGGTCCTCTGCAAGGTTGTCTCCCATTTGATATGGTGTTGACCTAAAATACCCTGCAGAGTTGATGGTGCAGATCCTCGGCAGATCTTTCCCTTTTCCCCAGCCAGGGTTGAGCCTTTGAGATGGATAATTCGCGTTCGTCCTTTACCTCTCTTTCTCCAATTGATTCCCTCCTGTTGAGATTGGCTGAGTGTTGTATTGATGGTTCAGATCGGCGACGTTTGTATCCTTTGTGATCGTTTTGTCAGCATAATCATCATATATACATATGCATATACATTCATAGATTTCATTATTACATTATTACATTTTGTGATTCATTATTTCTATGATCCTCTGCTATGGTGGTATCTTTTCCTCCCGCGCAGATTCAGTGTGTATGTCCTCTTTCAATTATAGAGTGTCATCCCCTTAAGCAGAAAGAATTTAACCTTTCTCATTCCCCACTGAGTTATTTCCTCGTGGATGATTATTATTTCAGCTTCCTCCCGAGTTGATTATCTAGATGGAATCACTCCCCCTGAGTTATATCCTCATTGGGTTGAGTCTTTGATTGACCTTTTCTTTCTAGATCTTGCCTAGATAGATGCTTTTGGGTCTCCTGAGAGTCTGTTACCCAGTAACTGGTAATATTCTTCTCGATTTGCAAGTATTTTACTCTTGCCCAATACCTGATAAAAGTAATCTATTTCCTTTATTCTCCCCAGCATGATTCATTTTCATGTTCCATAAGAAGTCTATCCTTGATATGTCCATCCTAACCGATGATAGATATTTTCTTCCCCTGCCTTGAGTCTATCCTTGATATGTTCATCTTAACCGATGACGTATATTCTCTTTCTGGTATTCTACCCAGTAAAAAGGTAGTTGTAATCCCTATTTCTTTCCCCAGAGGGTTAATCCTTGATATGTTCATCCTAATCGATGACGAGTTTCCTCCTCTTTTTTGGTCTTGTGCCCAGTAACCGGTAGTTATAAATCCTACTTCCTCTTTGCGGAGTTTATCCTCGATATGTTCATCTTAACCGGTGACGAATATTCTCTCTTTGGTATTCTATCCAGTAACTGATAGATATAATTCCTATTGCTCTCCTCAGAGTTTATCCTTGATATGTTCATCTTAACCAATGACGAATATTCTTCCCTTTGAGTCTATCCTTGATATGTTCACTTTAACTAGTGACAAATATTCTCTTTCTTTGGTTTTATGCCTAGTAACCGGTAGTTGTAAACCCTATTTTGGCTTTTCCCCAACAGGTTATTCTTACCCAGTAACTGATAATGAATACACCTCCTGGTTGCCTCCAGCGAGTCATCCTTGATATGTTTACCCTAACCGGTAACAGATGTCCTCTATGACAGATTTTGTTATCTCCTTACCCAGTAACCGATAGTAGATAATATACTTTTGATACTCATGTGTTGAAGTTCATTTCTTCCCCAAATGATTTTGAGTGCATATTTCCTCAGTGAAATCATCGTCCCCTGTTTGGATTGAGTATTTCAATTTTTTTTATGATTTACCCGTTTCCCTTGCAGATATTTCTTTTATCCCCGACTGAGTCTTTCCATTAATTTATGGAATCTCTCGTGTCCCCCATCAGTTTTAAGTCGTAGCCTGGCCTACGTACAACTTTTTATTCCCCAGAGTCTCTGTCTCCCTAGTGAGTTTTCCTTATGGAATGCATTATGCTTCTACGGACTTTCAGTCTCTCCGGATTCTTTACCTTTGTGGCAACATTTTCCCCACAAAGATTATTTTTTAACATTTCATATCATATGCATCATGAGGTCTCTTAGGGACCAAAATTTGTTTCTATTGTTGTTATTTAAGTCCATTCTACTGAGTCGATACTAAGATTTTAACCTTCATCTCCTCAACTAGAATGTCCTTAAATAGGGGCAGCTGTAAGACCCCAAATTTGACCCTAAGATCCCTCATGTTATCTCATCATATGCATTAGCATTGAGACCACACCTTGGCATCCTCCTTACCCTTTATCCATTGGGTATGCATTAGGAGAGATCACCAAGCACACATTTGATTGTATCATACTTCATTCTTCTTTGTTTACTAACCAAAATACCAAATATATGTCAATGTATAGTTTGTTGTTTTTGTAGGTAGTGTACATGCTCACCTATGCTCTATCAAGCTCATATCTAGGGTTTGAGACCCTCAATGCAAGGATCTCAATCAAGAATTGGTTTACATCGACTCTAAGTATCATATATGGATCCCATGATCTTCACATGTTATTTTGATCAAGAAATCATCAAGAGTTTAAAGTTTGTTTGCCTTGGAAACCCTAATTCATCTGGGTATCTTGTGTGACTTCTTCAACAAGTTTCCTCAACAATTGATCAACAATCTCAAGGGATACTTCACATTACATCATCTCATGCATATATGATCCTCCATGAGTCCCAAAAGTCAAGAGATTGTCAAGCTAGCAAGTTGGTTCATGGTGGTTGACCAGAGAAAGTCAACTAGTCAAAACTGGGGTTCCCTAGACCCTATCTCCTACAACTTTTCTCATATGAAAATGATTCCAAGAGCAAAGTTACTCTAAATGACATTCCAAACAACTTTCATGTTGAAGTCAAGAGCTAGTTTTTCTTGGAAAGTCCTTTTATTATGGTGAACGATTATAGGTTATTTTGTCTAAACCCTAGTTTGAAGGTCAACTTACCAAGACCATAACTTGATCAATTTTCATGATATGAAAGCCATTAAAATTTAATGATCAAATTCCTGATATCTACTTCAACTTTGATGTTTGGAGGAAGTGCAAATTCAACTTACAAATGCATGTTCCAGGAGGAAACATTATAGGTCATTTTGGGCCAATGCCATTGAACAAGTGATTTTCCTCAACTTCTAAAATCATAACTCCTTCATGCAAAATCCAAACATGGTCAAATTTATGAACAAATTGAAGATGTTTGAAAGAGCTACAACTTTGATAAAAGAAATTGTCTCATTTGAAGTCCATAGAAAAAGTTATTCAAGGTGGAAGAAGTGAACATTTGACTTGGAATGAATTAGGTTTATAAGTGAAGGCTATCCTCACCCTACACACCAGTTTTGTAGGAATGAATTAGGTTTACCATATTTCTTAACATAATATTAAGAGTCGTATTTAAAATCTAATGGACCACATGCTATCAAATATATGTTATCAACTACCCACTATTTATTTCCATGCTCCAGATGTCCAGTCTTACGTGTGAGGGAGTGTATTAAGAGTCTCACATCAGAAAATATATGACCTGAACATGTACTTATAAGTTGGAGACAATTATCACAATACAAGCCAGTTTTATAGAGATGAGTTACATACAAATCACTTCCTCAATAAATATATCACAAGTTAATTCACTTATTCTCACAATTTTATTTACTTTTAAAAGTACAAGGAACCTCTTGCACTAACCGCTATCCGAATCCA
This sequence comes from Lathyrus oleraceus, assembly GCF_024323335.1. Classification (NCBI taxonomy): domain Eukaryota; kingdom Viridiplantae; phylum Streptophyta; class Magnoliopsida; order Fabales; family Fabaceae; genus Lathyrus; species Lathyrus oleraceus. The sequence continues at coordinate 350,930,568 of NC_066581.1, forward strand.
ATTTTGTTATTCTATTTTATTTAGCTTTATTTCTACTCTAGGTAACTTTATTGAGGAATCAAACATTGTTACAACATATCTGTAAGACCCCAATTTTAACCCTAAGATCCCTCATGCCATTTCATCATATGCATTAGCATTGGGATCATACCTTGGCATCCTCCTTACCCCTCTTTCATTGGGTTTGTTTTGGGAGAGATCACCAAGCATCATGTGATTGTATCATACTTGTATATTGTCATTTTACTAACCAAAATATCAAAAATATGTCTTTGCATTTGCCTAACTCTTTTGTAGGTAGGGCACGATCACCTTGATCTATCAAGTTCATATCTAGGGTTTAAGACCCTCATTACTAAGAGCACAACCAATGAATGATCCACAATGTCTATAAGTATCATATATGAGTCACATTGATTCCTACATGTTTTTTTGATCAAGATTTCTTCAAGAGTTTGGAGTTGGTTTGCCTTGGAAACCCTAGTTTATCTGGGTATCTTGAGTAACTTCTTCAACAAGATTCCTCACCAATTAATCAAATATATCAAGGGACACTTAAAGTTACATCATCTTATGCATATATTATCTACCATGAGCCTAAAAAGTCGAGACAATTGCAAGTTAGCAAGTTGATTGATGGTGGTTGGCCAAATGAATTCATCTAATCAAACCTGGGTCTCCCTAGACCCTATCTCCTACAATTTTCATAATATGAAAATGATTCCAAGAACAAATTTACTCTAAATTACATTCTAAACAACTTTCATGTTGAGGTCTAGAGATAATTTTGCTTGTAAAGTAATTTTCTATATTGAAACTTTATAGGTCATTTTGTCTAAACCCTAATTTGAAGGTCAACTTCCCAAGGCCATAACTTGCTCATTTTTTATGATATTAAAGATTTCCAAGTTGCACAATCAAATTCAAGATATCTACTTAAACTTTTATGTTTGGAGTGAAATCTAAATCAACTTTTATGAGCATGTGATATGAGGATACATTATAGGTCATTTTGGACCAATACCATTGAATAAGTGATTTTCCTAAACTTCAAAAATGCATAACTCACTCATTCTAAATCCAAATGATGTCAAATTGGTGACAATTTTGAATGTCTTTGAAAGAGATACAACTTTTATGAAGACACCTTTCTCATTTGGAGCTCACATAAAAAGTTAAGCAAGGTGGAATAATTGAATATGTGACTTGACACTTAGAAAAAATTTCAACATGTTGAAATTTCCAAAACTTGAACCTCAAAATTCACCATGATACAAGTTCCAAATATAAAAGTGTTCAACATAAGAGTTGTTCCTCTTGATCTAAGCTTTCCAAAGAGTCCTAATTCATTCATTTTGGACTAAGTTTGATAGGTCTGTGCATGGTGTAAATAGACCTGTATCAGTTGGCAAGATCAATACTTCAAATGTCCAAATAAATAGACCTGTATCTGTGCATGGTGTAAATAGACCTGCATCAATTCAAAGGACCCTTGAACACCAGCTTTGCCCCCAATCTTCCAAACCCTCTCAATTCAAAGTAAAACCTGAGAAACTTCATTTGAAATTTGAGTTTGAATCTCACTGTTTGGAGGTTCAAAAACTCCAGGATCTAAAGCTTTGCATTATTCTTAAGCCACTTCCATAAGCTCCATAAGCAAGATCAAGCACGAATTGAAGCAAGAGATATCCATTTCTGCACAACATTGAAGGTAATTTTCTAGATTTTTCTTCTCTTCGATTCTCTCTTAATACTCATCAATTCTTTTGGATCCTTGATTGTCTGAAGTCCTACCAATGCAGGCAAGAAGATTGAGTTGCTTTGAGGTCAAATCGAAGCAACTCAGTTGACACACCTCAAAATTCAACTCCACGTATCTTTCTATATATTTGGAGTTAGTTAAAATTGAGGTGATATTCGTGATCTACACCATTTAATCTTTAAAATCATGTCCTCTTTTTTCATTTATGATGTAGTGATGAATGAACCAGTCCGACCAGGGTCATCAGAGAAGATGATCGGCCTTTGGCTCCGGCGATGCGCTGGAAGCGTTCAGAGCCATTAGATGAGTTTGAAATGTTTTAATCAGGAGCGTACATTGTGATTACCAGGCGTGTGGATGTTTGACTCAAGCGTATCATGGAACGCGCACACTTCACCACTTGATCTGCCACCTCAATTAATGAGGTAGACCAAGTGGTCCACATTTTTTTGATTATCTGAATTTATTTTTTATTTCGTTGATTTTCATTAATTCATATTAATTTTAATATTGATCCAAAAAATATGAGAGTTTCACCAAAAAATTTCAAATAAAATCCTCTTTCATTTTCTGAATTAAAATTATTTTTTGGATCATTATTAATATTTTTCATGATTTAATTGATTTTGTGAATATTTTTAATTGTTTAAAATTACTTTTAAGTCTCCAAAAATTCGGAATTTTTTCTCCAAGGTCCTTTGACCTTGTTTGACCTATGATAAATCTCATGGCCATTTCTTTGGTGTTTTGATGAGGTTTTAGGAAATTGACCAACCATATTTAATTTAATGTATTTTTTAAAAATATTTTGAATTGTTTAAATGCCAAGTTAATTGTGTAGAGCCATTTTAATTGACTTTGTAAGTTTGACTTGTGTTGTTGGACCTTGGTAAAGGTTGATTTGACTTTGTTAGGTTAAGATCATTGGATTTAGGGGATTGATGGAATGTACATTCCATCTCCCAAAATGAATGAATGATCTTAACTTGGTAAAAGTCCTCCTTTGTCCAATTTGAGTTTGATCCATCTCCCCTCCCTCTTCATCTCATTCCCCTTCTTTATGCATTCATGTCATGGACCTAGAATATCTCAATATCCTAAGGCTAGTTGATTACAAAATCAATATAAGTATGGATGAGATTAGGTTCCCCACTTTGCATATTCTTTTTGTGTATGGTATGTTTCATGAGCATAGTTCATCATACTATGTCTCTAACATGCATTAACATAAAAATTCTATTGCCCGACCTCAAATAATTGTGACTTCTACATAAGTCCAATTACGATCACTTAACATAGCGCTAAATTTGTGACACAAAAGGCATAGCATTCTAGTTAGTGAGATTGTAAGTCTCCCCTCTTTCATGGTATTATGTTGAAACTTGGCCTTTTTTCCTTCCTTTGGAAGATGTCTTGGTTCAACGATCCATGCTTGTGATAAGTGGGTTGAGTGTTCTCCAAATAATGACTTAAACAAAAGCAAATCAAAAGCAATGCTAACTTCTAATTCACTAACAACTAACATTTAATTTCAAGTCATTTACTTTTAATGCATTTTAATTTTTAAGCCTTATTCATTTGCCATTATTCATACCATTCAAGTTGTTTACTTTTATGTCATTTTCACTTTGTCCACTTGGACCATATTTTGTGATATATTATGTTTGTATATACTTGTTTGATTGTGTGGTATTTTAACCTTAATGTACATAATACGAACAAAAACCCTAAAAAACATTTTGTATGGACTGTTGGTTTAATATGAGACTATTGGACTTAGAATTTAGGCAACACTCCCTATGCAAAGTACTTGGCCAATGCCAACTTTCATGTAACCAAGTGCTTGTGATTTGAAACTTCATCTGATACATCATTGAAGATCCATTTAAGTTCATCTGCAACATGATCATTATGAAGCTGTTATTTTGAACCTGTGACTTAGTGCATTGTGGAATTCATCTTCTACATGGGAAACTTTGAAGAAGATCATGGAGTTGCTAAGCTTGGATGTGGTTATCTTTATTTGATGCCTTGCTCTTCAAGTTGATATATTGTGCAATGTTTGTTGCTTGATTATAATGTCCAAGGGAATTTGGGTTTCTATATGACATTTTGTCTATTGGATTGCAGCCCATTGGTCAGATCTTTTCAACTCTCAACTTTTAAATTTATGCTTAGGATTAGTCTCTTCATCTCCTCCCCACTTATTTAATTTTAAAATCTCTCCCTCCTTTCAAAAATATTCTTGCTTGTGTTTGTAGATTTTCAAACTATGACCACTTTTGCAAACTAGAACCTTTGGCCTTAAGCCATTGCATTTTCAAACTTCTTTTCTTAATCAAACTTGTAAATAGACTGATCTATACTTGACTTAAAAATTTCAAAAGCCATAAAGAACTAACAAATTCAAACCATTTTTAGGCCTTTGTGCCTTTCAAACTTAATTTTTTTGTTAAAAAGCAACGCATTCACTTTTAAATTGATACCACGAACTACTAGGTTTTGACCCCTCATTTTATGTTGGTACATAGGCACAAGTCCGAAGGTCTTGTCAAACACAAAAATATTATTAATAATTTATTTTATTATCCCCCCATTCTATTTGTTTGCAAACATCATTTGTACAAAAACACATATGCACACAAAAAAGGGCTCCCTAGGAGTACCTAGGACACTTTGGGTGCTAACACCTTCCTTATGTGTAACCAACCCCCTTACCTGTAATCTCTGGCATTTTACTAGTTTTGATTTGAAAACTTCTTATTTTTTGGGTTTTGTTCGTACTTTTCCCTTTTCCCTTGGAAACAATAAAAGCGCGGTGGCGACTCTTGTTATTTGATGTCTTGCTTATCCATAGCTTGATGATCATGAATTTACCGCTACAGAAAAATTAAGTGGCAACTCTGCTGGGGAGTAGCCTCCAGTGGGTTTAGCCTACTTTTTTGTGTATATATAACTGTATATTTGATGTTTGTATATTTGTTTGTATGATATAATCTGCTTGTTGTGCTTGGTGATCTCTGAGTGGTGAGATAAGTTCTAACCCGAACTTGAGTGCAATTAAGATAGGAGGATGGTATAGTCATGTTCGACTTGTGTGGATTAGTCCTTAACAAGTTGGCTTGAGACCCATCTGCTCAGTGGAGACCCTTTTAGATTTGGAAATGTCACACAAGTATTTATGGTTAGGCATTACTATCTTTGATTTGGGGTCCGAGAAGCTGAGGACCATAGAACATTTAACCCCTCTTGGCCTATTTAGGATGTAGTGCGAAGACTGTTCAGATGTAGGCTTGATAACAGTTGTTACGCGATACTACACTCAGACGAGCTTCTCTTGAGAATATTATGGGTTGATGAGTCAGTCATCCTAACCTGTAATATCCGATAGATGGAATTAAGACTCTGGGAACTTTTTAGAACATGATATACAGGTTTTTATCCTCAGTTCACTCCTTTGGGATGGTTCTTACCCAAACTCCATGCTCGTGACTTACAACAAACCCTTGATTCTTGGTTGATCCAATCAAGTCTTGTCAATATCAATGGAACTTGGGTGTTGATAAGGTGTAAACCATAATCCACCAAAATGGATGATTGATCTTGACAATGACTTGATTCATCCCTTGACCTTTGTTTGTTTGCGTTGTGTGTGATCCCTTATTTGTGATGGTTGTATTCATGCATTCATGCACATCATAACATTCATCTCACGAAAAATTCAAGGAACTGAGGTGTTATTTGCAAATATTTTCAGACCATGGATTATGGAAGAAGGAACACTAAGAAGTACAGTTTCAGATGTCCCGACTTGAAAGAGTTAAGGAAGCTAGCATCTTTTGTATTAGATCCCTTGGACTTCAAACAACACCACGGGACTATCTTGTTTGTTAATGTAGTGGAAGGACTCTTGAGTGTGTTGGTTCAGTTTTATGATCCTCTCTACCGTTGCTTCACTTTTCCGGATTATCAGCTTGTGCCCACGTTGGAGGAGTATGCCCATCTTTTGGGAATACCTGTTTCTAGTAAAGTGTCGTTTAGTGGATTGGAATAGATTCCCAGATCTTATCTTATTGCTGAAGCTCTTCACTTGAAGAAGTCTGAGATAGAGGCTCATTGGGTGAAGAAAGAAGGATTGTTTAGATTGACTTCTGAGTTCCTCATCAAGGAAGTTACTATTTTTTCTCAAGCCGGTAGTATGGATACTTTCGAGGCTATCTTCGTGTTGCTCATCTATGGCTTAGCCTTTTTCCCTAACATTGACGGTTTTGTTGATGTTACTGATTTTGCTCATCAAAGAAGCTACTGCTTTTGCTCAAGCCGTTAGTGTGGATGCTTTTGAAGCTATCTTTGTGTTGCTCATTTATGGTCGAGCTTTGTTCCCTAACATTGACGGTTTTGTTGATGTTAACGCCATTAGAATTTTCCTGATTGGGAATCCTGTGCCTACTTTGTTGGGTGATATGTACTTCTCTTTGCATCTAAGTAATTCTAAAAGCGGTGGAACTATTGTCTGTTGCATTCCTCTTTTGTACAAGTGGTTTATTTCGCACTTTCCTCAGGCACCCGCTTTTGTGGAGAACAAACAATGTCTACGGTGGTCTCAGAGACTTATGTCTCTCACTAATGATGATATAGTTTGGTATGATCCTTCTTTGGGAAGTTTGGAGGTTATTGATAGTTACGGTGAATTCTCTAATGTGCCTCTCATTGGTACACAAGGAGGAATTAACTACAACCCTGCTTTGGCTCATCGTCAACTTGGGTTCCCCTTGAGAGACAAACCTAATAACACTTTGTTAGAAGGTCTTTTCTATCAAGAGGGTAAAAATCCCCGACATTTGAATCAGAAAATTGTGCATGCTTGGCATAATGTGCATAGGAAAGGAAGACTCGAGCTTGGTCCGTGCAACTGTGTAGCTTTGGAAGCTTACACTCTTTGGGTGAAGAAGAGAGCTATGGAGTTGAAGATGCCTTATCCTTGTGAGAGACCTATGTCTATGGTTGTGGTTGAGCGATTAACTCTCCCTAACAAAGATGTAGAGGAGTTGGAAGACGCACTCGCCAAGATGAGTCAAGAGAAGGATATGTGGGAAAATCAGTTCCATGCTTTGAGTAAAAAGCATGAGGAGTTGCAGCTTGAGTCTAAGGAAAAAGACACGCTTATTGAGCTACTTGAAGACCGAGTGAAAAAAAGACAGAGAGAGCCGGAGCTTTCATCTTCCTCTAGTATGCCTCAGCCTTCCGTTGATTGGAAGAAGAGTGTTGACCAACTTGTCCTCGAGAAGACTCAGATGAAGGCTTCTTTTGAGACCAAGATCGGACGCATTCGAAGGAAGTACACCCCTATGGCCAGATCTTCTAGCATTGTTGTTAAGGATCCTTAGGATGACTAGTCTCCTTTTCTCTTGTATTTTTCATTTGGTTTCTGAAGTTGTACTCAGTGTAATCCTTCCAATTATATAAATAAAAGAGATTTTTATGGTCATATCAAATTGTTGCAATTATTGTTGAACATATGTATATTTGCAAATAATATAGTAAGTTCCTTGAAAATAAAAACAATCAAGCATTGCATTTCATGCATCATTTGCATAAGCATGTTTCTCTTTCGCCAGATGTCTCATTGGTATTTCTTCTGTGCTTCAGCCAAGCTGACTCATCGATACAATACTCGTGCCAATCACTCAAGAATTATGGAACATCTTGAGAAAGAGAATAGAGACTTGAAAGAGGAGATCGCCCGCCTGACTGCCATGATGGAGTCAGTGTTAGCTGCATAGAGTCAGTCTTCTCCAACACCCGCAACTCCTCCTCCTCAGAGGACTGTTATTTCCGAGGTGGCTACCTTTACTGTTCCCTCAACTGCTGCTCACTTCGCGCCCAACATGCCTGCCGGATTCCCGTGGGGAATGCCGCCGAACTTTGTGCTTCAAGGCTTTGCACATACCTTTGCTTCTATACTGACATCTATCCTGATCATGTCTGTGCCGTCGCCTGTCGTGCATACCCTGCCTCGTGTGGAAGACACCATCTATCATTCCGAGCCATCTGAAGGCTCAGATATGTATGAGAAGATGGATGAGATGAAGGATCAATTTCTTAAGCTGCGCAAGAAGTTGAAAATTTTGAGGGGTAAGGACCTATTTGGAAAAAGTGTTGCTGAACTGTGTTTGGTTCCCAATGTGAAGATTATATTAAATTTCAAAGTGCCTGACTTTTAAAAAATATAAGGGGAACACATGTCCACTCAGTCATTTGGTGATGTATGCTAGAAAGATGTCTACTAACACAGATAATGATCAGCTGTTGATCCATTATTTTCAAGACAGTCTGACCGGTGCCGCTCTGAGGTGGTACATGGGGTTGGATAGTGCGAGCATTCGCATGTTCAACGATTTGGGTGAAGCATTTGTGAAGCAGTATAAATACAATGTTGATATGGCTCCCGGTAGAGATTAGTTGAGATCATTGTCTCAGAAAGACAAGGAGACATTTAAGGAGTATGTGCAGAGGTGGAGAGAGCTTGCTCCTTAGATTACCCTTCCTTTAGAGGAAAAGGAGATGACCAAGATTTTTTTGAAGACCCAGAGCTTATTTTATTATGAGCGGATGATTTCCAGTGCCTCCAGTGATTTTACCGAGATGGTAAACATGGGGATGAGGCTCGAAGAAGGTGTCCGAGAAGGACGGTTGTCTAAAGAGGAGGTGTCGTCCAACAAGAAGTACGACAACAACTTTAGCAAGAAGAAGGACAGTGAAGCTAATGTAGTTTCCAGTGGGAGGCAAAGGAGGCCTCAAATTAGAAGAAGTCAACCACCCCGTTAACATCACCATCAAGTATCTTCAGTTATTCCCGTATTTTCAGCAAATCAGTCAACACCAGTTCAACAACAACAACAACCACAACAACGTACAAACACCTATAACAACAATACCAACAATCATTAGCAATAGAGTTTTGAGAGGAAAAAGGTCTCTTTCGACCCTATTCCCATGACATATGCAGAACTATACCCCTCGTTGGTTCTCAAGAACCTGCTACAATCGAGAAATCCTCCGCAAATCCCTGAACCACTTCCATGGTGGTACAAGCCGGAACTCCGTTGTGCTTTTCATCAAGGAGCTCCTGAACATGATATAGAGAACTGTTACCCACTCAAATATGAAGTTCAGAAGCTGGTAAAGAGTGGGATGGTGACCTTTGAAGACTGCGCATCCAATGTGAAAGCAAACCCACTGCCTGCCCATGGAAGTTCATTTGTTAATATGGTGGACGGTTGTCCAAGGGAGTTCAAGGTATTTGATGTACGCTTCATTATAAGGTCCTTGGTGAAGATGCACAAGGATATATGCTTGGTGAGCGATTGTGAGCATGACCATGATGGTTGTGCTATTTGCAGTGTCAACCCGAGGGGTTGTGTGGTTGTGAAGAGGGACATCCAACGGTTGATGGATGAAGGCTTGATTCAGATTGTTCAATCCCGTCACATAGATGATGATGTCAATGTAATAGTTCTAGTATTCAAGACACCAGAGAGAATGGTGATTTCATTTGATAGCAGCAGTAGTAACAGTTTCAGCAAGAGATCGGTATCATCGTTGGTCATATGGTTGGCGGGTCCAGTCTCGTATTCATTCGATAAAGTTGTTCCTTATCAGCATAATGCAACTAGGGTGAAAGATGGTCAAGAGGTTCTGTTACCTACGTCCAGTTCTGTCATAAGTATTGCTGATGTTACTAAGGTGACCCCTAGTGGTCGTGTGTTTGGGCCGGTGTTCCCAAAGAATGTAGAAGTTTGTCCAGTTAGTAAGAAGATGGAAGTACCTGCAATAGATCCAGTTAGCGCTCCAAAGTTTCAGTCTGGTGAATCCATCAATTTGAAGCCTAACGATGATGATGAGGTACTCAGGCTAATAAAGAAAAGTGAGTTCAATGTGGTAGAGCAATTGCTCCAAACCCCCTCAAATATTTCAGTATTGTCCATGTTGATGAATTCCGAAGCGTACAGAGAAGCACTGCAGAGAGTTCTTGAGCAAGCTTTTATGGAACATGATGTTACGGTGGATCAGTTTGATCATATTGTAGCTAACATCACTTCTTGTAATAACCTCAGTTTCTATGATGAAGAACTCCCCGAGGAGGGTAAGAACCATAACTTGGCTTTGCATATCTCCATGAACTGCAAAGATGACGCTTTGTCAAATGTGATAGTTGACATTGGATCTTCCTTGAATTGCCAAAGTCAACATTGGCAAAGTTGCCATACCAAGGAGCGCCTATGAGATATAGTGGTGTGATCGTCAAGGCTTTTGATGGTTCGTGCAAGACAGTGATTGGTGATGTGGACCTTCCGGTGAAGATAGGTCCGAGTGACTTCCAAATTACCTTTCAAGTAATGGATATCCGCCTAGCATACAGTTGTCCATTGGGAAGGCCATGGATCCACGAGGCAAGAGCTGTTACCTCCATGTTGCATCAGAAGCTCAAGTTTGTCAAGAATGGAAAGCTAGGCATCGTTGGCGGGGAGAAGGCGCTGCTAGTCAGCCACCTATCATCTTTCTCTTATGTTGAAACTGAGGATGAGGTTGGAACTCTGTTCCAAGCCTTGTCTATTGCTGTTGAAAAGAGAGTTGGGGCACCTATGTTCTCATTCAAATATGCATTGAAGATTGTTGAAGATGGTCAGTCTGATCAGTGGGGGCGGATGGTAGAGGTCTCAGACAACAAGAACAGAACCGGTCTCAGTTTTCAGCAAGGGTCATCAGCTGTTAGATCAGAAGATGTGGGACTCAGTTTCCATAGTGGAGGGTTCATTCATGGCAATGAACAACACTTAGCTACTGTGCTAGAGGATGATGAAGAGGAAGATGTAAGAACAAATTTAGTTCTACAATATATCTCTAAGATTTTCATGATAACAAAGGATGAAACAAAAATGGTACCCTAACGAAATTCATCTAAAGTGTGCAGGACTCTGAACAAAACAAATCAGATAGACAACCATCAGATACAAGTCCAAGCGCTAAGATACTACTCAGAAGTTACGTAACCAGAAGGCTCTGACTCTGATCCAACACAGGCGCTAGCAAAATTAAAGTCAGAAACTCAGAGAGAAAAGAATGAATCCAGACTCTGAAGATGCACACTCTAAAGAAGTCAAATAAAGAGAAACTCTGAGGAAGTCATATACAAGCACCCTCTGAAGACGAATATTGTTAAATAAAGACTCTGACTACAGGATTCGCTGATTCAAGATAACTTAACCTTGAAGAAAATTGCTTATAGAAAGAAACTATTTTTAGAAGGAAGTTATGACGCTCCCATTACTGCTTTGGAAAGAACAAAGAGAGTAATGACATTAATCATTCTTCATGACCAAGATTATGTAATTAACATCAACCAATGGTCCTCTCAATCTCCTATAAAAAGGATGAAACGCTTCACAAGTCAAGCACCTGATACACGAGAATACATTTCTTCCTTTACTTTCTTTTCACTCTCTCACGAGTTGCTGCTCTAACGTGAAAACATTTCTTGCTCTTATATTTTGTAATATTTTCTTATTGTTAGAAGCACTATTCATTACTGATCATATCATTGCTAAGATATTTCCTCAGGTGACTCTGTGAAGTTTGAATACTTAAGAAGGTTAAGGGACTAATTCTCTTAAACGGTTGTTTGTGTAATCTTTCAAGATTAGTGGATTAAGTCCTTTTTGAAGGTGAAATCACCTTGGCCGGGTGGACTGGAGTAGCTTTGAATTTCAAGCGAACCAGTATAAAATTCTGTGTTGAATTCTTTTTATTCTGCGTGTGTCTAAGTTCTTAAACAGTTTTTATTTTCCAAAACAATTCAAACCCCCCTTTCTTGTTTTTCTCTACCTTCAATTGGTATCAGAGCTTCGGCTCTGTTATTGATTTTCTAATCAAACACTTAATAGTGTAGAGAGATCCAGAGTGAGAAAAACACTATGGCCAACACCAATGAAAGAGATAGTTACAATGTTAAACCTCCAATCTTTAATGGAGAAAATTTTGATTACTGGAAAGATAGAATTGAAAGTTTCTTTCTGGGCTATGATGCGGATCTATAGGACATAGTCACAATCGGCTACACACCTCTTGTGTCTGACGCTGGCGTTGCCATTACCATAAGCAAAATGACAGATGATCAGAAGCGCGACTTCAAAAACCATCACAAAGCCAGAACGATACTGCTAAATGCCATTTCCTACAATGAATATGAAAAGATCACCAACAGGGAAACAACTAAAGAAATACTTGACTCCCTGAGGATGACTCACGAAGGAAATTCTCAAGTCAAAGAGACAAAGGCTCTGGCTCTAATTCAAAAGTACGAAGCTTTCAAGATGGAGGACGATGAAGCTATAGAGGTAATGTTTTCTAGATTTCAAACTTTAATTGCAGGACTCAAAGTTCTGGACAAGGGCTACACAACTGCAGATCATGTCAAAAAGATAGTCAGAAGCTTGCCAAAGAAGTGGAGACCAATGGTCACAACATCAAAGTTATCAAAAGATCTGAACAATATCAGCCTTGAGGAACTCGTCAGTTCATTCAGAAGTCATGAGATAGAACTTGAGGAAGATGAGCCTCAAAAGAAGATCAAGTCTATTGAACTGAAGTCCAGATCTGAAAGACGCAAACTAGAAAGGAACAAAGCCTTCCAAGCTGAAGAGGAAGACAATGACGACTCTGAAAAGGAAGACTCTGACGATGAAGAAGAGTTATCCCTTTTGACCAGAAGAGTTAAAAAACTCTGGAAAAAAAGGAATAACAACTTCAAAAGACCAAGACCCACGGGAGATCGCTCAGAATCAACTTCTAGAGGTAAGTCAAACAAAGAAATAACATGTTATGAATGCAAGGAAACAAGTCACTACAGAAACGAATGTCCAAAGCTGAAGAAAGAGAGCTCCAGAAAAGAAAGTTTCAAGAAAAGCTCATTCAAAACCAAAAAGGGACTAATGGCCACCTGGGACGCCAGTGAATCTGATTCCTCTGAATCAGACTCTGAAGAACAGGCAAATGTTGCATTTATGGCTATCACCTATGGAAATACATCAGATAGAGAATCTGATCCTGAAGAGGTATTTTCTGATCTTTCTCGCTCTGACCTTGAATCATGCCTTTCTGAATCTTTGAACTCATATAAAAAACTTAAACAAAAATTTAAAGCACTAAAAAGGGTTCTTGAAGGAACCATTGAAGAATGTGATAAGTTTAAGATAACAGTTTCAAAATTGAAAGATGTAAACCTAAATTTGACAAAAGAAAGAGACTCCACAAATAAACAATGTTTAAAACTTGAAGAAGCGTTATCTCAAGCCCCACAAACTTCTAGCACAATAATATATGAATATGAAAAATCTTTTCAAAAGTTTCTGAAAAATGGGATAGAAAGAAGCACAATGGCATCCATGATTTATGGAGTTAGTCAGAATAATAAAAGAGGGATAGGGTATGTCCCCATTGAAGATAAATCCCCTACAGATGACAAACCAAAATCTCCTTTTTCTTATCACTACACACATACACAAGCTCAAAGTTTTGATATTGCTAGAATACCCAAAGTTCTAAGAAACTCTGGGAAAACTAATCACAAAGGATCCAAAAGATTCTGGGTACCAAAGGATAAGATTGTTTATGTTGCAGATATCTTATGCAGCAGAGTTAAGACACCAATCATGGTACCTGGACTCTAGATGCTCACAACACATGACGGGAAGAAAGTATATGTTCCAAAGCTTGGAAGTTAAAGATGCTGGCTTCGTGTGTTTCAGAGGAAATCAAAAAGGAAGAATCAGAGGCTTCAGAACTATTGGTAATGGAACTCTTCCCTCTATATCTGATGTTCTCTATGTAGAAGGATTAATGCATAACCTGTTATCAATAAGTCAATTAAGTGATAACGGTTATGATGTAATCTTCAATCAAAAAACATGTAAAGCAATTAATCAGAACAATGGAACAGTTCTATTCACTGGCAAGAGGAAAAACAATATTACAAAATAAATCTTTCAGATCTAAAAGATCAAAATGTAAAATGTCTGATGTTTGTTCATGAAGAGCAATGGGTATGGCATAGACGCTTGGGCCACATTAGCATGAGAAAACTCTCTCAGCTAAATAAACTCGAGTTAGTCAGAGGTCTACCTAAACTGAAGTATTCTTCAGAAGCTCTGTGTGAGGCATGTCAGAAAGGAAAATTTTCGAAAACATCTTTTAAAAAGAAAAATATTGTTTCCACCTCTAAGCCTCTGGAACTTCTTCACATTAACCTGTTTGGGCCTGTTAAGACATCACCATCAATGAAAAGAAGTATGGACTAGTTATTGTTGATGACTTTAGTCGCTGGACATGGGTAAAATTCCTAAAGCACAAGAGTGAGTCTCACTCTGTATTCACTAGCTTCTGTTCCAAAGTGCAAAACGAATTTGACTCTAAAATCATCAGAGTCAGAAGTGATCATGGTGGCGAATTCAAGAATAAATTTTTTGAGGAACTATTTGATTCTAATGGAATATTCCATGATTTCTCCTGCCCTAGAACTCCACAACAAAATGGAGTTGTAGAAAGGAAGAATAGGACACTCCAAGAGATGGCCAGGACCATGATCAATGAAACAAATGTGGCTAAGCACTTTTGGGCTGAAGCAGTAAATACAATGTGTTATATTCAGAATAGAATCTCTATTAGATCAATTCTGGAAAAGACTCCCTATGAACTGTGTAAGGGAAGAAAACCCAACATTTCTTATTTCTATCCTTTTGGATGCTCTTGTTTTATTCTCAATACTAAAGAACATCTGAACAAGTTTAATTCAAAAGCACAAAAAGGTATTATGTTAGGATACTCAAAACGCTCTAAAGGCTACAGAGTATACAACACAGAAACCAAAATTGTGGAAGAATTAATACATGTTAGATTTGATGATAAGCTTGACCCTGAAAAGTCAAAGCTAGTTAAGAAACTTGCAGATTTGGAGATCACTCTTGCTGGCTTTGACGAAAAGACTAAAGCACCAGAAGTATCTGACAAACAAAGTCCAGATGCAACTGAAGCCTTAACTATCCAGAAAAGATCAAGAAGTCGCCCCAACATCTCTAAAGATTTGATTCTGGGAAACAAGGATGAACCTGTCAGAACTAGGTCAACATTGAAGGTATTTGAAGAAACTCCTCTGGGATTAGTATCTCTAATTGAACCTACTTCCTGTGATGAGGCACTTCAAGACAATGACTGGGTTCTGGCTATGAAAGAAGAGCTAGATCAATTCTCAAAGAATGACGTCTGGGATCTCGTCCCAAAGCCTAAAGGAACTCACATTATTGGTACCAGATGGGTGTTCAGAAACAAACTGAATGAAAAGGGAGAAGTAGTCAGAAACAAAGCATGACTGGTGGCACCGGGTTACAGTCAACAAGAAGGCATTAACTACAATGAAACCTTTTCCCCATTCGCCAGGTTAGAATCTATTTGCTTACTTGTTTCATTTGCTGTAAATCATTCCATCAAACTATATCAGATGGACGTCAAGAGTGCATTCCTTAATGGTTATTTATCAGAAGAATTATATGTCAATCAACCTCCAGGTTTTGAAAACTCTAAATGTCCAGAACACGTTTTTAAACTTAAGAAATCTCTGTATAAACTAAAACAAGCTCCTAAAGCTTGGTATGAAAGATTAAGTAATTTTCTTCTAGAACATGATTTCATTAGAGGAAAGGTTGACTCTACACTCTGTAACACCTCAAAATTTGCCCTCCTCTCTTGGGACTAACTTAACATATTGCATTGCATTTTTTAGGACATTAGGCATTGCATCTTTGCATATCATGTGGTAACATTGAGCAAGTCATCCTCCCAAGTCTTGTTCAGAAGATAAAGAAGTCAAAAGGTTCAAGCCTAGGGGTTCTATTGAATTGATCACTAGCCATCTGAGGGTATGTGCTTCAAATTAGGGTTTCTTGGTTCCTCAAGGAGATTGATCATTATCTGGGTTGAAATGGTATATCATCATCATCATGGTCTTATCATCACCAAGAGATTCATTGTGCTTGATCAGATGCCTTGGGATTAGGGTTTTGACCTCTGGTCAACCCTAATCATCTGCATTGTGCCAATCAGGGCTTGTCAAGGAGATGAGGTCTTCATTGAGATGAGAGATCATCATATGGTTTCATTGAGCTTATGCAAGCTAGGGTTTCACTTTGGAGCCATTTCATCAGGAGTTTGAGGCTCAAGTTCATCTGTGCATGGCCAATTCATTTATCAGTCAACAAAAGGCAACCAAAGGTCAACTGATGAATTTGGAGGTGGGAGAGGGTTAGAAACACTTCATTCATGTCCAAACAAGTTTCATTTGACATTTCAAACATCAATAATGAAGAAAATAAAGTCAGATGAAAACTTTCCAAAAATAGAAAGTGACTTGTAATTCAAAATTGCCAAAAATGGAAAGGTCTTCTCCTTAAGATTACATGTCCAAAAATGCTTCAAATGAAATTTTGTCCAACATGAAAGTTGAATATCTTGCTCTCACCTTTCAAAAAAGTCCAAGAACATGAATTTCTCATGTGTGGTTGGCAAGTTATGGATCAATCTTGGTCAAGAAAATTTGAACTTCAAAAGTGCATAACTTTTGAACCAAAAGGCCAAATGGAGTGGGATTTTTTGCAACATTCTTCTCTTGTCATGTACTATCCAAATTACACATCATAGGCCATGCATTTTGCTCACAAAAATATTTGAATTTCCATTGGAATTTTGGAGGGAAAATACTAATTTGAAAATTATTCATTACATTCACTTGCTACCACTTGAATTTGGCTCTACACAGCATTTTGAGGTGAATTGAGACAGAAAATTGCACTGTTACATTGAATTGCATGCATGAGGGGTGAATTCCCAATTTGGCATAAAACTTGCATTTCACTAATTCATGTGCATTTTGGCTAATCATGATTAGCAACATCATTAACAACACATATAAAACCATAATCATAACTGTTTTCTTGCTAATCATAACAGAATTGTGAAATTGAGATCTAGATCCAAAAGCTCTTCAAATTTTCCTCTCAACTTTTCTCCATTTTTCTGCATAAACATTGCCTTTGCCTTGATCAATCCTTCATCCATATGCATAATTGAAGCTATTAGAAGCAAGATCCAAAGGAATTCTCCAAGATTCGAGCACTGTTGCAAGCTACCTCCATCAATGGCAAGTGAAGATTCCAACTAGATCGTGCGTGTTCAACCTCTAATTCTTCATTCATTCACTCATCTAAGCTTGGAAGAACATCTGTTTCACCTTGCCAAGGCCTAATTCGCACGATTCCACTACTGTTGCATCTTGAAGGTCAATTTTCGATGCTCTTATTTGATGAAATTAATGGACGCATGTGATAGATCTTGGAATGTAGATTAATCTACAATTTGTTTCATCAATTTTCATCAAAGAATGCACAAGTTATGTTGGATCTAAGTTCCATGCCTGAAAATGTTTTGCTTCGAATCTTTTGATCTAGGATGATTTAGGTTAAATGGATGTTAGATTATTGATGTGCTTGGAAAGATGAACACGATGGTATAGGTTTTGTTAATTTTTGTGACAAAGTGTTCTTGAGCGTATGAATGTGTATGAAGGTTGAAGAACAATTAGGTTTTCGTGTCCAGAATCATTTTGATCTTCCTTACGCCATGCTGCATGCGTTTTCATGTTATAAGGACATGTATTGGACCACGTGTCATGGTCCTTTAGTGAAACGCAGCGCTTCACACTGTAGCGCGCCTAGTTTCAAATATACGCTCCCTTCGATCCTCCGCTGGGACATTTCACATTTTGCCATTTGCATTATTTCACCTTTAACCATGCTATTCCATGTATACTTCATCATGTGATTTTTATTTTTTCCTTTCATTCCAAAATTCATAACTTCATGAATATTAATCCAAATAATGTGTGGTTTTTTTTGGTGTTTTCCTCATGATCTCTAGAATTTAATGACTATTTTTTCATGATTTGTGCCTGGACGAATTTTATTCTTGCCTAGGGTTTGTTCATGTGTGTATTTTCTTGACATGTCTTGCCATATCCTTCATGAAATGATGAGATTCTATCCAAAATTCTTGAAACTTTGTGTGCTTAAAATAGACATCCTTAGGGACATTTTGGTATAGAGTTTGCATTTTTCCCATTCCTGGTTGATGAGATATGATGTGATGAATGTAGGTGTGACAATTTGTGTCACACCATGGCTTGCTTGATTTGAGGAATTTATTTGCCATGCCAATTGAATGCCAAATGATGTGAATTTCTGCATGATGATACTTCTGGATGTTAGGATTGCTTGTGAATATTTATGGAATTTTTGGATCAATTTGGATTTGTTTGGAATTTTCTCTTCTGGCTTGTCATTTGTGGACTTTTGATGAGTCATGAACTTAGATGATTTGTGAAATTCTTGGTGTTTATCATATGAACTTGAAATGTTTCACATGTGTTCTAGACTCTTTGAAGTTTGCCATGGCTTTGGTTTGATTCATTTATCATATGTAGATTCTGTTTTGTGCTTGTGTGAAGTTGATGTATGAATTTGTGCCTCATTTGAGCTTGTTTGTGCATACCTTGCCTTAGCGATTTTATTTAACATGCTTCCAATTGTCCAAATGACTTGAATTTTGGTATGATGATCATGTAATGAGTGCTGTTTAGCCATGATTTTTCTTGGGATTTATTGGATTATTTTTGAGTGGATGTGAATTGATTCATTCTGTTTAGTTCAATGAGCTTTCAAATTGCATGTTTTGCCTTAGATGCCTTGTGAAATGAAATTGGTGTATGATATGAATGTGAGACCACTTGGACATTGTTCTAATTTGATTGAACTTGATTTGTGCCAATTTTCATGTTCTGTTTTGAATTATTTCTCCCTCCTTGACCCTAGGCCTTGTCCTAGGGGTTTGCTTCTCATGTTTGAGCTTGGTTTGCAGGTTAAGAAGCATATGGCATTGAGGGAATTGATTCACATTGCTTGAGTTGACTAATTGGTCAATGTTGAACTAATCTTGAGTTTGTTTTGTAGGTGGCTTCTAAGTCATTTGAGTTGAGCTTGAGCTTTGCCTTGATGCATAGCTTGCTTGTCTGTTTGCTTGTGTACAGTTAACTGTGACTTTTAGTCTGTCTGTTTGACTTTTTGAGTTAAATACTGACTGAGTTAGATTGTTTTCAGGTACATTAGTTGCTATAGTTCTTTTGAACTTGCTTTTACTGTTGCTTGGTTGCTTAACCAATTGAGGTATAACCCACTGACTCCATGTAGTCTGGAAGACCTGGCCTGTTACTTGGTCAGGCACCTGTCTGAAGTCCTCCTTAAGAGGCAATGCTTGTGATTGTTTATCTTTGTGCCAAGCAGGAAAAGACCTTTGATAAGGCAATGGGCAGATACAAGAGATGTGCAATCCATCTCCTGCTATTCAGTTGACTCATCCCTTTGCTCACACAACTGGTGTTGATGCATTGTGGATATTAACCCAAGATCCTTGTTGAGTCAGTCATAAGTGTAGAAAGGTTCCAACTTTCTGAACCCACACTTCCTTTGTCTAAAGCTCTCCCTGGCCAGGGATAAGAGCTGTGAGGCACACCCCTCACTTCCTATTTTCATCTGCTTCACCCTAACTCTCAATGTTAGGGTTAAGAGCTAACATCACCCTGATACAGTTGGCTTGCTTTTGCAGCCTAACCCTTGTGTGAGCCCACTTTGTCTGTATATAGTGTGTGCTAATTGTGTATGATTGCTTTGTTTTGATTATGCTTGCATGCTTTGCTTTGCCTGTTTAGGATTAGCTTGCTGCCTGTGTAAGTTAGATAGAAAACTCAACCTAGGACCATTGTGGAATACATGATAACTATTAGGCTCGAGTCAGTCTCCCTTCTAATTGGTCATTTCCCAGTCTCTGGTTAGGAGAAAGTTTCTCCCCTGTTAAGGGGAACTACATTGCCCTGATCCTCATACCAGATGAGGTACGTAGGCAGGAGGTCGTACGAGATCTCTCCGGGCACCCTTTTTCTTTTTGTGTGTGTTTGCTTGACAGTTATTAGGCTCGAGTTCCAGACTCCCTATTAACTTGTTGTTTGTATCCTTCTTGTGTGTGTAGGAGATGGATGTAAGCCCAGCGATTGGCATTCCGTATCCTATTGTTGTGTGCTTGGAGTCCGATATAAGTCCAGCAATTGGCATTTGGTTTCCAGTGTGGGTTTGTTTGGTTCGGAGTCTGATGTAAGTCCAGCGATTGGCATTCGGTTTCCATGTTTCCCTGTTTGTGTGTGTTTTGTTTCGGCGTGCGTGAGCAGAACTACAGTAGCTCTGATTCTCATTCTAGATGATATACGTAGGCATAGGATGCGATATCCTAGCGAGACCTCTCCCCTCTTCCTCCACCTGTGTTGTCTTCAGTGTGTGTGTGTGATGTTTGTTTTAGCAACCTTGTTCTATCTTTTGAGCGTGGATCCCGTCGAGTACAACGGATGCGTAGGGGTGCTAATACCTTCCCTTCGCATAACCGACTCCCGATCCCATTCTCTTTGGTCGCGAGACCATGGCTTTTCCAGGTTTAGTTCGAGCGTTTCCTTTCCCTCTTTTGGGATAAATAACGCACGGTGGCGGCTCTGTGTTGTTTTGTTTTAGCCCGCCGGTTGTTTTTCGCGGATGTGACACACTCTTCTATAAAAACATTAGAAATGATCTCATGATATGCCAGATATATGTTGATGATGTTATTTTTGGTTTATCTAACCCTTCTGTATGTTAAGAATTCTTTGAGCTAATGTAGGCAGAATTTGAAATGAGCTTAATGCAAGAACTAAAATTCTTTCTGGGAATTCAAATAAATCAAGCTTCAGAAGCTACCTACGTATACCAAAATAAGTACATAAAAGAAATTCTGAAGAAATTTGAAATGGCTGAATGCAGACCCGCTAAGACACCAATGCATCCAACCTGCATTCTAGAGAAGGAAGAAGTTAGCCAGAAGGTTTGTCAGAAGGTCTATCGTGGTATGATAGGATCTCTTCTCTATCTGACGGCTACACACCCTGATATTTTGTTTAGTGTATGCCTCTGTGCCAGATTCCAATCAGATCCCAAGGAATCTCATTTAACAGTTGTTAAAAGAATCCTCAGGTATCTGAAAGGAACCCCTAACCTTGGCCTGATGTATGAGAAAACATCAGAGTATAGACTCTCTGGTTATTATGATGCAGATTATGCAGGGGACAGAATGGAACGTAAAAGTACATCTGGAAACTGTCAGTTCCTAGGAAATAATCTTATGTCATGGGCCAGCAAAAGACAATCAACCATCGCCCTATCCACTGCAAAAGCAGAATATATATCAGCGTCACTCTGCATTACTCAGATGCTCTGAATGAAAAATCAACTTGAAGACCTTCTGATCTTTGAGAGTAACGTTCATATCTTCTGTGAGAGTACTGCTGCCATTTGTTTAAGTAAGAATCCTATATTGCATTCCAGAGCTAAGCACATAGAAATAAAACATCACTTCATTAGAGACTATGTTCAGAAAGGGGTAATATCTTTAAAATTTATTGATACAAACCATCAATGGGCTGACATCTTTACTAAACCCCTCGCTAAAGATAGATTCTCTTTTATTTTGAAAAAATTTAACATTCAAATTTGTCCATAATAAATGTGCCTCTCTGAAATAGCAAAATAAGACTCTGAATTAAACATCTGGTATCTAGATCTGACTTTAATGCTTCTACCAGTTAGGAGTCATCTGAATCATAAATTCTCAGGGCCCAACCCTTTGGTATTCCTGAATATCAGATAAATCAACACGTGGAACATCATGCGTCTGACCTTAAAACTTCTAGACAGCTGTCTAGCAGAAATCAAGAGACAGACTCTTAAAATCTCCTCAAGTTGTATGCTGATTTGGGGATTAGACCTCCATCATGAGCTGTAATCATTTCTCTTCCAAACGTGCAAACTTAGATAACGTGCTTCATTTAATTGTTTAAGATCTAAACTACTTCTAATGATTTCGTTTTGCATGCATCTATGTGGGTATAAATTCATTTCACACATCACAATCTCGCACTTTACACTCACGCCCTACACAAACCCCATTTCTCTCAGTTCTTCATCATCTTCATCAAGGTTTCTGCATTTTCATCAAGTTCTTCATTCAAACCTTCATCTTCAACATTGTTTTACATGGATGCTCAACAATAATCTGTCTACAACTACCTCACCATCATCATCCTCACCTTCATCCCCACCATACTATATTCTCTCCTCTGACAAAAAACCTTCTGACCCCCAATCCCCCACTCTAGCTCAACTTCAAGCTCGTGCTCTGGCATCTCAATAACCATCACAAATTGAACTTGAACCTGAAGTCACTTCCCCACCACCTGCACAACAAAATCCACCTCCATCTGATCAACCTTAACACCACCACCTACACAACCTAATCCACCTCCTGAATAACCAATACCCTCACCATATGAACCTTAACCAAATCCTCAACCCGAACAAATAACACCATCTCCCTCTAATATTCCCCCACCACAAACCTCTGTTGCCGTCATCACTCATATTCTAAATACAGATGACACCAACCAAACTCCACCATCCTCTGTAGCCTCTAACTCTGAACACGACACTTCCTTCCCCACCTTAGAAGAAGCAATAACTGTTTTTGCAAAGTCTTCAATGGAGAAGATCAAGTCATTGTCTATTAACTCTGGCATCAGTGATGATCCCTCTGCAGTAAGGATCCACTAGAACAGAGTGATCAGATGGATGATCTCTGAAGCCTTCAAACTCAAAGGCCTCTCTGAACAAGTCCGCAACGAATTCATCAGAGATGCTGGTATAAGGCTCCAAGCTCGCTTGGCCAGAAAGGCTGAGGAAAAGGCCAGGAAGGAAGCAGAAGAGAAAGCTCGTCTGGAAGAGGAGCAGAGGATCAGAGAAGCTGAAGAAAAGGCTGCTGCTGAAGCTGCTGCTGTTGCGGCTACTGCTGAGGCTGAGGCAAAAGTAAAAGTCGACGCTGAAGAAGAAACACACATTACTGCAGAGGAAGCTGCCAAGGCCAGGGCTAATGCTTTGACTCAGGGGGAGCAATCTACCTTTGGTTTTGCCCCTCTGGTCTTGAAGACTCTGGAGGAATTGCAAAAGGAACAACAAGTGGTACGAGCTAGGTTGGATCACCAGGATTCCGTCAACACCAACATTCAGAACCTGCTGACTCAACTGCTCCAACGGATGCCTCCGCCCCCAAACCCTTAGGCACTTAGGCTCTTTGTTTGTTGCTTTTTCTTCTAATGTTTCTTTCTGCTTTATGATTTATGCTTTCGTTGCTGCCTATCTGTACCTGTTTTTCTCTGTTATATGAATATCTGTTTCTTGCCTATTTTTTTCTAAGTCTTTTTTATTCTAACAAAAAGGGGGAGAACTAAAACAGCTCTGATGAAAACATATATCTAAAACCTCTCAAGGTACTGCGAACATTTATAAAATCTTAATGACTTATGACAACTAAAGTTATGCAGAATAATAGCTAAGGCACAAAACCAACTCCACACAAGGAAGGTCCGGTAAGAACTTCTGTTAAATCTGATGATCTAACTCAGAGGGAGTTCATTCCCTTTATCTGGTTCTGAGATATTCATATTGTTTCATTATTACTCTGACTTGTTTTGTCATCATCAAAAATGGGGAGATTGTAAGAACAAATTTAGTTCTACAATGTATCTCTAAGATTTTGATGATAACAAAGGATGAAACAAAAATGGTACCCTAACGAAATTCGTCTAAAGTGTGCAGGACTCTGAACAAAACAAATCAGATAGACAACCATCATATACAGAATCAAGCGCTAAGATACTACTCAGAAGTTACGTAACTAGAAGGCTCTGACTCTGATCCAACACAAGCGCTAGCAAAATTAAAGAAGTCAGAAACTCTGAGAGAAAAGAATGAATCCAGACTCTGAAGACGTCAAATAAAGAGAAACTCTGAGGAAGTCAGATACAAGCACCCTCTGAAGATGAATATTGCTAAATAAAGACTCTAACTACAGGATTCGCTGATTCAAGATAACTTAACCTTGAAGAAAATTGCTTATAGAAAGAAACTATTTTTAGAAGGAAGTTATGACGCTCCCATTACTGCTTTGGAAAGAACAAGGAGAGTAATGACATTAATCATTCTTCATGACCAAGATTCTGTCATTAACATCAACCAACGGTCCTCTCAATCTCCTATAAAAAGGAGGGAACGCTTCACAAGTCAAACACCTGATACACGAGAATACATTTCTTCCATTACTTTCTTTTCACTCTCTCACGAGCTGCTGCTCTAACGTGAAAACATTTCTTGCTCTTATATTCTGTAATATTTGCTTATTGTTAGAAGCACTGTTCATTACTAATCATATCATTGCTAAGATATTTCCTTAGGTGACTCTGTGAAGTCTGAATACTTGATAAGGTTAAGGGATTAATTCTCTTAGACGGTTGTCTGTGTAATCTTTCAAGATTAGTGGATTAAGTCCTTTTTGAAGGCGAAATCACCTTAGCCGGGTGGACTGGAGTAGCTTTGAATTTCAAGAGAACCAGTATAAAATTCTGTGTTGATTTTTTTTTATTTTGCGTGTGTCTAAGTTCTTAAAAAGTTTTTATTTTCCAAAACAATTTAAACCCCCCTTTCTTGTTTGTCTCTACCTTCAGAAGACTGCACCAATTTTGTGACGCATGGAAAAGCTTGCAACAATTGGATTGTTGTTGATGTTCCTGTTATTATGCATAAATCTAAGTAATTGCTTTTATCTGTTTTTGAAAATCCTTCTCCTATGCCTAAGGGAGAAGTGAACATTGTTTGGGTATTTCAAATTGATCCTTAATAAAATATTATTCTATGCATCCACATCTATGATGTTTTGTTTTTACTTTTTTGCTTTATTCTGAAAATGGTAATCACAAAAAACATGAATAAACAATATAATTGTCCAACTGCATAATATTTGGTCACAAATTCATTTCTCTAAAATCAAAATATCAAATCATTATACAGGTTGGTTTCTAACCCCATTGAATACAATGATCCTTATCCTTCTCCAAATTTTGAATTCCCTGTGTTTGAGGCTGAGGAGGAAAGTGATGAAGAAGTGAGTGATGAATTATCTTGTCTTCTTGAGCATGAAGGAAAAGCCATTCAACCATTCAAAGAGTAGATTGAGTTAGTCAACTTGGATTCTGAAGATAATGTGAAGGACGTCAAGATTGGATCTCGACTGTGTCCTGAAGTTAAGAAGGGGTTGGTTGATCTTCTCCGAGAATATTCAGATGTGTTTGCTTGGTCCTATCAAGACACGCCTGGTTTGGATTCTGAGATTGTGGAGCATAGATTGCCATTGAAGCCAGAATGCCCGCCAGTCAAGCAAAAATTGAGAAGAACGCATCTTGATATGGCAGTGAAGATCAAAGAAGAAGTGCAGAAGCAGATTGATGCTAGTTTCCTCGTGACCGCTGAGTATCCGTAATGGGTGGCCAATATTGTGCCGGTGCCGAAGAAAGATGGAAAAGTCCGCATGTGTGTTGATTACAGAGATTTGAATAAAGCCAGTCCGAAAGATGATTTCCCTTTTCCACACATTGATATGTTGGTAGACAATACAACTAAATTCAAAGTATTTTCATTTATGGATGGATTTCCGGATATAATCAGATCAAGATGGAACCCGAAGATATGGAGAAGACCATATACATTACACCTTAGGGAACATTCTGTTATAGAGTGGTGCCTTTCGGTTTAAAGAATGCTGGTGCAACGTACCAGAGAGTAATGACTACTCTTTTTCATGATATGATGCATAAAGAGATCGAAGTCTATGTTGATGATATGATTGCTAAATCCATTGACGAAGAGGAACATGTTAAGCATTTGTTGAAGCTATTCCAGCGTTTGAGGAAGTATAAACTCTGCTTGAATCCCAATAAGTGTACATTTGGTGTTCGTTCTGGTAAGTTGTTAGGCTTTATTGTCAGCGAGAAGGGTATTGAAGTCGATCCTTCCAAGGTCAAAGTAATACAAGAGATGCCTGCGCCCAAAACTGAGAAACAAGTCAGAGGTTTTCTCAGCCGCTTGAATTATATCTCAAGATTCATTTCACACATGACTGTCACATATGCGCCTATATTCAAGCTTCTTCAGAAAGATCAGTCTGGTGATTGGACCGAAGATTTCCAGAAAGCTTTTGACAGTATCAAGGAATATATGCTCGAGCCTCCGACTTTGTCTCCGCCTGTCGAAGGAAGACCGTTGATCATGTATTTGATTGTGCTTGAAGATAGTATGGGTTGTGTTCTTGGTCAGCAAGATGAGACTAGAAAGAAATAATTTGCAATTTACTACCTCAGTAAGAAGTTCATCGACTGTGAGACTCGGTATTCTATGCTAGAGAAGACTTGTTACGCATTGGCTTGGGCTGCTAAGCGTCTGCGGCAATATATGTTGAATCACACCACTTGGTTGATATCCAAAATGGATCCAATCAAGTATATTTTTTAGAAGCCTGCTTTAACTGGGAGGATCGCCCGTTGGAAGATGTTGTTGTCAGAATATGAGATTGAATACCGATCTCAGAAAGTAATCAAAGGTAGTGTCTTGGCTGACCATTTGGCTCACCAACCGATTGAAGATTACCAGTCAATGCAGTATGATTTTCCTGATGAAGAGATCTTGTACTTGAAAATGAAAGATTGTGATGAACCATTGCTTGAAGAAGGGCCAAAACCTGGTTCCCGTTGGGGCATGGTATTTGATGGAGCTGTTAATCAGTATGGAAATGGAATTGGGGCAATGATCATTACTCCTCAAGGCACGCATTTTCCATTTACAGCTAGATTGACTTTCAAATGTACAAACAATATTGCAGAATATGAAGCTTGCATTATGGGGCTTGAAGAGGCCATCGATCTCAGAATTAAATACTTGAATGTCTTTGGAGATTCAACTTTGGTTGTAAACCAGATCAAAGGTGAATGGGAGACGAATCAACCCGGTTTGATACCATATAGAGATTATACGAGGAGGATTTCAATTTTCTTTACAAAGGTTGAGTTTCATCACATCCCTCGAGATGAAAATCGGATGGTAGATGATCTTGCAACGTTGGCATCAATGATTGTAGTAAAATATTGGAATGAAGTTCCCAATCTGACTGTGATGCGTGTTAATAGGCCAACTCATGTATTTGCTGTTGAGGAGATCAAAGATGAAAACTCGTGGTATTATGATATCAAGTGTTTCCTCCACAGTCATATTTATCCTCCCAGGGCATCTTTGAAAGATAAGAAGACTTTGAGAAGATTATCCGACAATTTCTAATTGAATGATGACGTGCTTTACAAGAGAAATTTCGATATGGTTTTGCTCAGATGCGTGGATAGACACGAAGCAGACTTATTGATGACTGAAGTCCATGAAGGTTCCTTTGGTACTCATTCCAATGGACATGCAATGGCAAAGAAGATGTTGCAAGTTTGTGGAGAAATGCCACAAGTGTCAAATTTATGCGGATAAGATTCATGTTCCTCCGACACTTTTGAACGTCATTTCCTCCCCATGGCCCTTCTCCATATGGGGAATTGATATGATTGACATGATTGAGCCCAAAGCTTTGAATGGGCATCGTTTCATTTTGGTGGAAATTGATTACTTCACAAAGTGGGTTGAAGCGACATCGTATGCGAATGTAACCAAGCAAGTTGTTGTAAGGTTTATCAAGAATCAGATTATATATCGTTATGGTGTGCCAAGTAAGATCATTACTGATAATGGATCGAACTTGAATAACAATACGGTGGAAGCTCTTTTCAAAGACTTCAAGATTGCACATCATAACTCTTCTCCCTACAGACCCAAGATGAATGGGGTTGTTGAAGCTGCAAACAAAAACATCAAGAAGATCATCCAGAAGATGGTTGTGACGTACAAGGATTGGCATGAGATGCTCCCAATTGCTTTGCACGGATATCGTACATCCATCCGCATTTCAACAGGGCAACCCCTTTCTCTCTTGTTTATGGCATGGAAGTTGTACTCCCCGTAGAGGTTAAGATCCCTTCATTGCGTGTGCTCATGGAAGCCAAGTTGACTGAGGCGGAATGGTGTCAGACCAGGTATGATCAGTTGAATTTATTTGAAGAGAAGAGATTGACTGCCATGTGTCATGGTCAGTTATATCAGCAAAGAATGAAGAAAGCTTTTGATAATAAGGTCAGATCTCGTGTGTTCAGAGAAGGTGACCTTGTTCTTAAGAAGATCCTATCTTTCAAACCATATTCTAGGGGCAAATGGACTCCTAATTATGAAGGCCCACATGTTGTTAAGAGAGCCTTTTCAGGCGGTGCTTTGATTCTTACAACTATGGATGGTGAAGAGTTCACTCATCCTGTGAATGCAGATGCAGTCAAGAAATACTTCACCTAAAAAGAAAAGAACAACTCGCTAAGTTGAAAACCCGAAAGGGCGACTTAGACAAAAAAGAGCGTCTCGGTGGATTGAAAACCCAAAAGGGCGATCCAGGCAAAAATTAGAGACATAAAACAAACAAAAATTATTATCCCGATAAATTGAGTACTCCATCTTGGGGAAATTTATGCAAAAATTAGGGACTCTAGCACGTAACTGCATCCTGCTGATCTTCAGTTTTAGAGACATTCTTGAGCACAACGGTTGGTCTCGATTCATCATCCCCAGTAGAAGCCAAAAGCACAATGGATATCAAGAGTTGGTGGAAGGATTAGAGATCATTGTATTCAATGTAACCCTTTTCCATGTAAATTACCATTTTCAGCTTTGTAAAGATCTATGGAGTCTTGTCATTTACAGACTACCATTCCATTAAATAAAGTTGAACTTTTATCCAATTGTTTCTACTCTTATTTATTTCAGCTCAAATAGTTTTAAATTTTATTATGATCATTTTTGAAAATTAATTTTTAAATCAAAATCATTTTTTCTTAAACATATAAAAGCATTAATTTTAAGCAATCGATTTCATTTTAAAGGAATATCAACGGTGGTTCAAAAGCAGTAAGCCCTAATTGTGGAGCATTATTTGGTTCTCCCTAAAGCAGTAGGCGCATTTCTCTTTCATCCTCGACAACATTATTCAGCACTCAGTGTTTATTGATTTCTCTAGACGATTTTTGTTCGCCATTCCCCGGTGAAGTAGCCAGCTGAGTTGGTTGATCAGTCCCCTGCAGAGTGTTTATTCCCCAGCCGATTTGGGTCTCCAGTGGAGTAAGAGCGGGTTTCCTAAGCAGTTCAAATGGTTGCAACAGAAACTTCAGTTTTTCCTTGTCAGTCACTATCAATTTCGCTCTCAGTCGGAGTTTCCTCCTGGTTTCTGGGAAGCTATTTGTGTTTATCCCCTGCATGGTTGTCTCCCATTTGATATGTTGACCTAAAATTCCCTGCAGACTTGATAACGGTTTTCCTCAGCAGATCTCCTCCTTCCCTAGCTATGATTGAGCTTTTGGGATGTTGATCTCTCTTCTCTCCAGCATTTGTCTCCCTATTTTGTGGGTTGACCGAGAATTGTATTGATGTTTCAAATCTGTGGAACCTTTATATCCTTTGCGGTCGTTTTGTCAGCATAATCATCATATATGCATATACATATACATATACATTCATATAATTTTATCATTTGCATCATCACACTTGTTGATTCATTCTTGTGATTTTGATTCTCTGTTATGGTGGTCCTTTATCCCCGTACGAGTTTGGTTTCTGTCCTCCTTCAATGGTAGAGTGTCATCCCCTTAAGCAGAAAGACTTTAACCTTTCTCCTTTCCCCACTGAGTTACTTCCTCGTGGATGATTTTTATTTCAGCTTCCTCCCCAGTTGATTATCTGGATGGAACCACTCCCCTTGAGTTATATCCTCATTGGGTTAAGTCTTGATTGACCGGTTCTTTCTAGATCTTGCCTAGATAGATGCTTTGGGTCCCCTGAGAGTTTATTACCCATTAGCTAGTAATATTCTTCTTAGTTTGCAGTTGTTACTTCTTTCCCAATACCCGGCAAAAGTAACCTTTTTTCTCCCTAGCGGATTCATTTTTTCATGTGTCCCCAGGAAGTATATCCTTGATATGTTCATCCTAACCGATGACGGTTATTTTCTTCCCGTTTTCTGAGTTTATCCTTGATATGTTCATCTTAACCGGTGACGGATATTCTCTTTGATGGTATTCTACCTAGTAAAAAGGTAGTTGTAATCCCTATTTTTCTCCCCAGAGAGTTAATCCTTGATATGTTCATCCTAACCGATGACGAGTTTTCTTCTCTTTGCGGTCTTCTGCCCAGTAATCGATAGTTTTAAATCCTGCTTTTCTCCCATTTTTAGAGCTTATCCTTGATATGTTCACTTTAACCAGTGATGGATATCCTCTTTGTGGTCTTCTATCCAGTAACTGATAGATGTAATCCCTATTTCTTCCCCCCGGAGTCTATCCTTGATATGTTTATCCTAACTAGTGACGGATATTCTCTTTGATGGTATTCTATCCAGCATTCGATAGATGTAATTCCTACTTTTTGTTCAGGTGGTTTTTCCTTGATATGTTCATCCTAACCGATGACGGGTATCCTCCTTAGCATCCCCAGAGAATTAATCCTTGATATGTTCATTCTAACCGATGACGAGTTTTCTTTTCTTTGTGGACTTCTACCAAGTAACCGGTAGTTGTAAATCCTATTTCTACAGTTTTCCCCAGCAAGGCTATTCTTACCCAGTGGTCGGTAATGAATACACCCTCTTGGCGGCCCTTAGTGAGTCATCCTTGATATGTTCATCCTAACCGATGACAGGTGTCCTCTCTATCAGATCTTTATTATCTCCTTACCCAGTAACAGGTAGTGGATAATAGATTTCTGCTCCTCCCATGTTGAAGTTTATTTCTTCTCCAGTTGAGTTGAGTGTGTATTTCTTTAGTGAAATCATTTTTCCTGCATGATTCGAGTACTTCAATTTTATTCTGATCTATTTGTTTCCCCTGCAGTTGTTCTTTTGTTTCCCCGGCTGAGTCTTTCCATTTTTTATGGAATTCCTCTAGTCTCCCAGTAGTTTTTAAGTCGTATCCTGGCCTACGTACAACCTCTTTTACCCCCTCAGAGTCTTTGTCGATACGAAGATTTTAACCTTCACCTCTTCAATTAGAATGTCCTTAAATAAGGGCAGCTGTAAGACCCCAATTTTGACCCTAAGATCCCTCATGCCATTTCATCATATGCATTAGCATTGGGATCATACCTTGGCATCCTCCTTACCCCTCTTTCATTGGGTTTGTTTTGGGAGATATCACCAAGCATCATGTGATTGTATCATACTTGTATATTATCATTTTACTAACCAAAATATCAAAAATATGTCTTTGCATTTGCCTAACTCTTTTGTGGGTAGGGCACGATCACCTTGATCTATCAAGTTCATATCTAGGGTTTAAGACCCTCATTACTAAGAGTACAACCAAGTAATGATCCACAATGTCTCTAAGCATCATATATGAGCCCCAATGATCCCTACGTGTTTTTTGATCAAGATTTTTTCAAGAGTTTGGAGTTGGTTTGCCTTGGAAACCCTAGTTTATCTAGGTATCTTGAGTAACTTCTTCAACAAGCTTCCTCACCAATTAATCAAATATCTCAAAGGACACTTAAAATTACATTATCTTATGCATATATGATCTACCATGACCCTAAAAAGTCAAGAGAATTGCAAGTTAGCAAGTTGATTGATGGTGGTTGGCCAGATGAATTCATCTAATCAAAACTGGGTCTCCAGAGACCCTATCTCCTACAATTTTCATAATATGAAAATTATTCCAAGAATAAAGTTACTCTAAATTACATTCTAAACAACTTTCATGTTGAGTTCTAGAGCTAATTTTGCTTGTAAAGTCATTTTCTATATTGAAACTTTATAGGTCATTTTGTCTAAACCCTAATTTGAAGGTCAACTTCCCAAGGCCATAACTTGCTCATTTTTTATAAGATGAAAGATTTACAAGTTGCACAATCAAATTGAATATGTCTACTTCAGCTTTGATGTTTGGAGTGGAAGCTAAATCAACTTTTATGAGCATGTGATATGAGGATACATTATAGGTCATTTTGGACCAATACCATTGAACAAATGATTTTCCTCAACTTTAAAAATCCATAACTCACTCATTCTAAATCCAAATAATGTTGAGTGTATGACCATTTTGAAGGTATTTGAAATATATACAACCTTGATTAAGAAACTTTTCTCATTTGGAGCTCAAATAAGAAGTTAAACAAGGTGGAATAATTGAATATGTGACTTGACACTTAGAAATTTTTTTAACATGTTGAAATTTCCAAACTTCCACCTCAAAATTAACCATGATACAAGTTACAAATGGAAAAGTGTTCAACATAAAAGTTGTTCCTCCTGATCTAAGCTTTCCAAAGAATCCTAATTCATTCATTTTGGACTAAGTTTGATAGATCTGTGCATGGTGTAAATAAACCTGTATCAGTTGGCAAGAACAATACTTCAAATATCCAAATAACTTTGCCTTGCCATTCAAGCTTCATGCAAACCTCATTTCAGTTGATTATGGACCTAATTAGATTGCTTCATGGGCCTGTACACGCCCATGCAAGCATGTGCATTGCATTACCAAATTTGAACAATTTTTCAAGTGTGCAAATAACACTTCCTTTTGCTATAAATAGAGGTCCCCTGCATCAATTCAAAGGACCCTTGCGCGCCAGCTTTGCCCCCAATCTTCCAAACCATCTCAATTCAAAGGAAAACCTGAGAAATTTCATTTGAAATTTGAGTTTGAATCTCACTGTTTGGAGATTCAAAAACTCCAGGATCCAAAGCTTTGCATTGTTCTTAAGCCACTTCCACAAGCTCCACAAGCAAGATCAAGCACGAATTGAAGCAAGAGAGATCCATTTTTGCACATCATTGAAGGTAATTTTCCAGATTTTTCTTCTCTTTGATTCTCTCTTAATACTCATCAATTCTCTTGGATCCTTGGTTGTCTGAAGTCCTACCAATGTAGGCAAGAAGATTGAGTTGCTTTGAGGTCAAATCGAAGCAACTCAGTTGACACACCTCAAAATTCAACTCCACGTATCTCTCTATATATTTGGAGTTAGTTAAAATTGAGGTGATATTCGGGATCTACGCCATTTTATCTTTAAAATCATGTCCTCTTTTTTCATTTATGATGTGGTGATGACTGAACCAGTCCGGCCAGGGTCATCGGAGAAGATGACCGGCCTTTGGCTCCGGCGATGCGCTGGAAGCGTTCAGAGGCATTAAATGAGTTTGGAATGTTTTAATCAGGAGTGTACATTGTGATTACCAGGCATGTGGACGTTTGACTCAAGCGTATCATGGAACACGCGCGCTCCACCACTTGATCTTCCACCTCAATTAATGAGGCAGACCAAGTGGTCCACGTTTTTTTGATTATCTGATTTTATTTTTTATTCCTTTGATTTTCATTAATTCATATTAATTTTAATATTGATCCAAAAAATATGAGAGTTTCACCAAAAATTTTCAAATCAAATCCTCTTTCATTTTCTGAATTAAAATTATTTTTTGGATCATTATTAATATTTTTCATGATTTAATTGATTTTGTGAATATTTTTAACTGTTTAAAAATACTTTTAAGTCCAAAAATTCTGAATTTTTTTCTCCAAGGTCGTTTGACCTTGTTTGACCTATGATAAATCTCATGACCATTTCTTTGGTGCTTTGATGAGGTTTTAGGAAATTGACCAACCATATTTAATTTAATGTATTTTTTAAATATTTTTAATTGTTTAAATGCCAAATTAATTGTGTAGAGCCATTTTAATTGATTTTGTAAGTTTGACTTGTGTTGTTGGGCCTTGGTCAAGGTTGATTTGACTTTGTTAGGTTAAGATCATTGGATTTAGGGGATTGATAGAATGTACATTCCATCTCCCAAAATGTATGAATGATCTTAACTTGGTAAAAGTCCTCCTTTGTCCAATTTGAGTTTGATCCATCTCCCCTCCCTCTTCATCTCATTCCCCTTCTTTATGCATTCATGTCATGGACCTATAATATCTCAATATCCTAAGGCTAGTTGATTGCAAAATCAACATAAGTATGGATGAGATTAGGTTCTCCACTTTGCATATTCTTTTTGTGTGTGCTATGTTTCATGAGCATAGTTCATCATACTATGTCTCTAACATGCACTAACACCAAAATTCTATTGCCCGATATCAAATAGTTGTGACTTCTACATAAGTCCAATTACGATTGCTTAACATAGCACTAAATTTGTGACACAAAAGACATAACATTCTAGTTAGTGAGATTGTAAGTCTCCCCTCTTTCATGTTATTGTATGGAAATTTGGCCTTTTTTCCTTCCTTTGGAAGATGTCTTGGTTCAAGGATCCATGCTTGTGATAAGTGGGTTGAGTGTTCTCCAAATAATGACTTAAACAAAAGCAAAGCAAAAGCAATACTAACTTCTAATTCACTAACAACTAACATTTAATTTCAAGTCATTTACTTTTAATGCACTTTAATTTTTAAGCCTTATTCATTTGCCATTATTCATACCATTCAAGTTATTTACTTTTATGTCATTTTCACTTTGTCCACTTAGACCATATTTTATGATATATTGTGTTTGTATATACTTGTTTGATTGTGTGGTCTTTTGACCTTAATGTACATAATAAGAACAAAAACCCTAAAAAACATTTTGTGTGGACTATTGGTTTAATTTGAGACTATTGGACTTAGAATTCAGGCAACACTCCCTATGCAAAGGACTTGGCCAATGCCAACTTTCATGTAACCAAGTGCTTGTGATTTGAAACTTCATCTAATATATCACTGAAGATCCATTTAAGTTCATCTGCAATATGATAATTATGAAGCTGTTATTTTGAACCTGTGACTTAGTGCACTGTGGAATTCATCTGCTACATGGGCAACTTTGAAGAAGATAATGGAGTTGCCAAGCTTGGATGTGGCTATCTTTATTTGATGCCTTGATCTTCAAGTTGATATATTGTGAAATGTTTGTTGCTTGATTATAATGTCCAAGGGAATTTGGGTTTCTATATGTCATTCTTGTCTATTGGATTGTAGCCCATTGGTCAGATCTTTTCAACTCTCAACTTTTAAATTTATGCTTAGGATTAGTCTCTTCATCTCCTCCCCACTTCTTTAATTTTAAAATCTCTCCCTCCTTTCAAAAATATTCTTTGCTTGTGTTTGTAGATTTTAAAACTATGACCACTTTTGCAAACAAGAAACTTTGGCCTTAAGCCATTGCATTTTCAAACTTCTTTTCTTAATCAAACTTGTAAATAGACTTAACTATACTTGACTTAAAAATTTCAAAAGCCAAAAAGAACTAACTCATTCAAACCATTTTTAGGCCTTTGTGCCTTTCAAACTTAATTTTTTGTTAAAAAGAAACACATTCACTTTGAAATTGATACCACGAACTACGAGGTTTTGATCCCTCATTTTATGTTGGTACGTAGGCACAAGTCCGAAGGTCTTGTCAAACACAAAAATATAATTAACAAGTTCTTTTCTCATCCCCCCTTCTATTTGTTTGCAAACATCATTTGTACATAAACACATATGCACACAAAAAAGGGCTCCCTATGAGTATCTAGGACACTTTGGGTGCTAACACCTTCCTTCTGTGTAACCAACCCCCTTACCTGTAATCTCTGGCATTTTATTAGTTTTGATTTGAAAACTTCTTATTTTTTGGGTTTTGTTCGTACTTTTTCCTTTTCCCTTGGAAACAATAAAAGCGCGGTGGCGACTCTTGTTATTTGATGTCTTGCTTATCCATAGCTTGATGATCATGAATTTACCGCTACAATATCCCATAGACAAGGAGAGAATTGCCTACCATGTGGTCACTGATTCTACCATACACCTAAACATTTTCCTTCTACAACTATGATGAGATGACACCAATAATATTTGTTGCAAATTATTAACAATTAATAATTTTGAGTGTGTTCCTAAATGACAAAAATATATGCAAGTGAAGATTTATTTTTGAATTCAGAAATAGACAACACTGATGAAGTATTGCAGTAGGTTTGAATTCAAAAATATGCAACACTTGTGAAGTGTTGCAGTAAGTTTGAATTCGAAATAGACAACACTTTGTGAAGTGTTTCATAATGAAAATATGAAACTCTTGAACAATGTTGATGTGGATAAAACATTGTAACTTTTGGTAAAAAAGTATGTGCCTTTTGGTAAAAAAAGTACGTAATATTTTGTAAAGGCATGTAACTTTTGGTAAAAGGAAGTTGTTTCAACAAGGATCGCAACCTTGTGAAATAACACCAATATGGATTGTAAATGCTTCATTC
Source organism: Lathyrus oleraceus (assembly GCF_024323335.1). Lineage (NCBI taxonomy): Eukaryota > Viridiplantae > Streptophyta > Magnoliopsida > Fabales > Fabaceae > Lathyrus > Lathyrus oleraceus. The sequence continues at coordinate 350,966,845 of NC_066581.1, forward strand.
CAGATTCAGAAAAATATAACAAAAAATGTACATCCTCTTCACTAACATTTCAAATACTCTTCTCCACATTCGAGTTTTCATGAGTCTTATGCAAACTCGATTATAGGCTGAGTTATCTTGGGTATTCATGCGTTCCAACTCTAAGACATTTGAGAGTGCTCGAAATGCTTTTAAGGAAAGTGATTTTGTTCATGATTCAAGCCTGAACTCATTCAATCTAAATAGTTTATCGAACAAACTTAAAAGTATGTCAAAGAATGGCAATCGAGACTTCCGTTTCAAGCATCAAAGAATGAGTTATTGTGCCATGGACACATTCTTAACACAAGAAAAATCACTATTATGAATCCGAGTATGTTTTATTGTTTCTTATAATATCAGGATTCAAATATGAATTTTTATAATAATTGATATTAGAGAAAAGTTACCGATTTATGATTTGCTAATAATAATTAGATGATAAGATAATATTTTGGATGGATTGATATATGAATCTTACTATGTTGATGCTTTGTACTCGATAAATCCTTTGAAATTGAATAAAGATAATTTTGTATATATTGTATTAATATAATATACTATACACTAACGAGTCATTTATTGGTTTTGTTTAAGAAAAAAAGGTTATGTCATTTGTAGTAAGAAGAAACTCAATATACCAGATTCAATTTTGATCATTCAGTTTCAATTTTGAGCAGTACATAATTTAAGTTTCGTTTAGTAAATAATTACATAATTCTTTTATTTGGATAAAGACATTGTATGGTTTATGTCATCAATGTCTCTGAAGAAGCAAAAATATATATAAATTAATGATAGATTATGCACAAAAGTAAAATACATTGTCTTGTCTTAATGGATTTGCATGTATAAAGAATATAGATAATTTGCATTTATTAGTGTTTGTTGTATTCAAAATATTAAAAGGTTAATATTCAAATTGTTATTTCATCTATGCAAATGGAATTCCTGAAAAATAGAATGGTACATTGTTGATTAGTTTGGTGATTATAATTTTATAAATTGAGTGTTATTGTGTAAGTGTATTCTATATACTGGTCTATTAAAAATGCAAAATTATGAGTATAATATGAATTAAATTCTCAATTTTATTGAAGATCCAGTAATGGTCATTTTGTCTTTGGTTTTTCTTAAATGAATTGTATTTTAGAATTATTATTAAAGTTTAATCACTAAAGTGGTCAAATTAATTAAAGTTTTGATTCCAAATTATGCAAGTGAACTTGGTTTGAGATTCTATATGAATAACACATTTGAACTCAATAAAATTCATTATTATAAGCCATATATAAAGATCATTCAAATATGAATCATGACATATATAAACTTATGAATATGGACTCGAATTATTGAATCCCAAGATGTAAGATTTTGAAAACCTTATCACAGAGAATAAGGAATCAGAGATTCCAATAAATAAAGAATCTAATGAGGAAGGTTCTCTACGGATTGTTGAAACACAAACAAAAAGTTCTTCACAGATTGTTGGAACACAATCCGAACATAGGATAAGCAAGAGAGCCTGAAAGGTTAAGGATCTAGGATCGAACAAAATTGATTATCGACTTATTTATTTTATCTAGTAGAAGGAAATAATGATAATTTTGTTTTCCCGTTATTCTTCAAGTGGAAGATGATCCTAAGACTTATAAGGAAGCAATAGCTTCAAGAGACTCCTCTTGTTTAGATTAATGACCAAGGGTGTTTTAAACAAAAATAAGGTGATCCTAAACACCAACAAGTCTAGATTAATGACCAAGGGTGTTTTAAACAAAAATAAGGTGTTTATCATTTGACACATATGCACTAGTAGCAATCAAAAAGAAAATTAGAGCACCATTTGCATTATCTTCTTTGCATAACCTTATAGTTCTTGATATGGATGTCAAAACAACATTCCAAAATATAGATGTTGATGAGGAGATTTACATGGAGAAACCGAAAGGTTATGTGCTTCTTGGTAATGAACAAAAGGCGTGCAAACTTATCAAATCCTTGGATGGATTAAAAAAATCCCCGAAACAATGAAATCAAAAATTTGACTCTACCATTGCAAGATTCACCAATGAAAGAGAAGACACACAACTTAGCAGAAGAATTTTCAGTCTTATCAAAACAGGAATTCAAAGAGTTTTTCATTATCAAAAGGGGGAGATTACGAGGAATAAATCTTATATCTAGTTAAATTTTGATGAATAAAAATATTATCAAGTAAGAAAAAGTTCAAAAGTGTCATGCACATCAATGATGAAGTTGATCAAGAAGGTTTAGTATAGAAATTCAAGTGAAGATTTGAGACAAGTGAACATAATAAATAAGGTGTTCATTGCAATTTATACTATACTACTTTAAATTTCTCATAATTTCATCTCTCACTTCATCTAAAAACCTTCTTGCATCATCATACATGATCATCTAAAACCTTCTTCATCTAATTCTTGCTACAAGTGTTTGTACACAAAGTTGTGTGAGAATATTGTGATATTTATTTGTCTCCATGTTGATTATATGATTGATCATTAGAAACGAGATGAATGAAATTTTAGAAACAAAGAGGTTTCTAATTTCCACATTCAAGATGAATGATCTTGGACTAGTTGACACGCTTTTTAGGGATCAAAGTAAAGAGAAATAGTGGGGGTCATGAACTTAGTCAAACACATTATGTTGAGAAAGTACTTGATAAGTTCAAACACTTACATTTCAAGAAAGTGAGTACTTCATTTGATCCTAGTGTCAAACTTTAAAATAATGATGGAATAATTGTGGCTCAATTAAAATATGCAGGTGCAATTGGTTGTCTAATGTATTTGATGCAATGTATCTGACATAGCATTTACAACTAGTAAAATGAGTAGACTTACTAGCAATTCAAATGGTGAGCATTGGAAGACCATCACAAAGAATTTTGATTATCTTTTGAAAAAACAAAAATCTTGGCCTTCACTATGGTAGGTTTCCTGCCATACTAGAGGGATATACCGGTGCGAGTTGGATATCCAATGTTGGACATCATAAATCCACAACTGGTGGATATTTACACTATCTGAAGGAGAAATTTCTTGGAAGAGAAAGAAACAAACATGCATTACTCTTTCTACATGGAATCAAAGTCTGTGGCTCTTGCTTCCGCTGGTCAAGAAGCAAAATGGTTAAGGGACCTTTTGTTGGAAGTTCCATTGGAAAAAGATAATATTTCAAATGTGTTGATACATTGCGATAGCCAAGTCACTTTAGTTAGAGAATTCAATGAAGTGTATAATGGAAAGTCTAGACACATAGGATTTAGACATTCATTTGTGAGGAGATTAATTAAGGATGGAATTATTTCACTCACCTATATACAAACAAACTATAATCTGGTTGATCCATTTACTAAGCCACTAGGCAGAGACTTAGTAAAGACTACATCGAGAGGTATGAGATTTAAAGTCTATGAATAAGAGTTCCAACAACGGTAGCAACTAGTGGCGGAACTGAGGGGGGACGTGGGAAGACCACGACCACCCCTCAACTTTTTTTTAATTCATATATATTAAATTACTAAAACATCCTTATTTTAAATTAAAATTAATTTTTCTTTTTTCTTTTTCATTCAAAGTTAGGTTAAAATACAGATAAGGTAAAAAGCTCATACCTTTCCTTTCTTTCTCATATGGGTTTGCTACCGGCACCGGAATCGAAACAGATTAAAGTGATCGGCATCTAACAGGTAAAAAACTTTATTCATTCTTCTTTTATAAAAAGTAACAAATTAAAGTGATTGCTTGATTTGTGTTTTTGAGATTTTTAGGGTTCTTCTTTCTTGATGTGTTAAAATAATCTATATGAGGTTTATTAAGCCAATTCATAACACTGTAATTTACAAATATAATTATACACTGTAATATGGTTTATTTAATCATTGTTGCTGTTAATTTCTAATAGTGAAGTTACCGGTATTTGAAAACGGATTAAAGTTGATTAATTAAGTTTATTAATTTTTTTCTCTTTTAATTTTTATGTTCTCTTAATTGATTTTTGGATCTGATATGATATTATAGGAAGAGTAAAGATGAATAATAGGAAAATTGATTCTTTTTTCAAAAGGAAAGCATGTGAAATTGAAAGAGAAGAGAGAGATGAAGAAATTATAATCCTGACATCCGAATCTGAAACAGTTCTTGAGAATCCAACAATTGAAGAGCATCATGGTTTTGAAAATTCTTTAGAACGCGATCCTGGAAAGCGTCCTCCGATTTGGCAATATCCACCAAATCAAGTGGATGCAATATGAAGAGTTTATCTAAAATGGGGTCCATATCAAATTCATTTAGAAAACTATCCTTTGTCCGGTAACAAAGATCATCCGAGAAGGTTTCAACATACTTGGTTTAGCATATTTCCATCATGGTTAGAATATTCACCATCTGAAGATGCCGCATATTGCTTACCATGTTACCTTTTTAGCAAAAAACTAAGTGGACGTCCCGGATCACTTGTCTTTATTTCTATGGGTTTTAGAAATTGGAAGAAAGTTAGGAATGGAAAACATTGTTCCTTTCTTAAACACATAGGGAAGGATCCTTGCTCACAACACAACAATGCAATGAAAGCTTGTCAAGACTTGTTGAATCAAGATGGTCATATTAGAAATGTTATTCAAGTTCAAAGTTCAAGTCAAAGAATGAATAATCGGTTACGACTCCAGACTTCAATTGACATTCTTCGTTGGTTAACACTACAAGCTTGTGCTTTTAGGGGTCACGACGAAAGTAGAAAATCAAGAAATCAAGGTAACTTTCTTGAGTTATTGAAACTTTTAGCATCCTACAATGATGAAGTTGCAAAAGTTGTGTTAGAAAATGCTCCACAAAAATTGCAAGTATACTTCACATCAAATTCAAAAAGAGCTCTTGCAAATTCTTTCTAGTAGGGTGAAAAAGAGTATTCGTGAGGAAATTGGTGATTCCAAATTTTGTATCGTTGTTGATGAAGCTCGTGATGAGTCAAAAAAGGAACAAATGGCTCTTGTATTAAGATTTTTTGATAAAGTTGGTTTAATACAAGAGAGATTTTTTGATGTGGCACATGTTAAATACACCACATCTTTAACTCTTAAGGAAGCGATATGTGATATACTTTCTCGACATAACCTTGATGTTTCTAACATTCGTGGCCAAGGGTATGATGGTGCTAGAAATATGAGAGGAGAATGGAATGGTTTACAAGCCCTCTTTATGAAGGATTGTCCTTATGCATACTATGTTCATTGTTTTGCTCATCGATTGCAACTTGCATCAGTTACATCATCAAGAGAAGTCAAACCTGTTCATAAATTTTTTGAGAAGCTGATCTTTGTTGTGAATGTTGTTTGTTCTTCTACAAAGCGTCATGATGAGTTACAAGCTGCCCAATTAGAAGAAATTGCTTATTTGTTAGAGATTGATGAGATCGTAACTGGTAAAAGTGCAAATCAAGTTGGTACATTGAAACGAGCTGGAGATACTCGTTGGGCATCACATTACGATTCAATTTCTAGCTTGATAAACATGTATGAAGCAACTTGTTTAGTTTTTAAATTTTTTGCAAAAGATAAAGGGAGTTATGCTACACGTGGGGATGCAGATAGTTGTTACAATTACTTGAAGGCATTTAATTTTATATTTATTTTTCACTTGATGAAAGAAATCATGGGAATAATAGATATGCTTTGTCAAGCCTTACAAAAAAATCAAGATGTAGTTAATGCTATGAACTTGGTTCGTTCAACAAAACATCTTATTCAAGGTTTGAGAGAAAATGGTTGGGATATATTGTTTACTAAAGTGGTATATTTTTGTGAAAAACATGGTATTGAGATTCCTGATCTTAATGATGTTCATTCAACAACAAGATTTGGACGCTCCCGTCTTGAAGAGAATCAAGTCACAATTCAACATTACTTTAAAGTTGAAATCTTTTTCACTACCATTAACAAACAGTTACAAGAGTTGAATAGCAGATTCAGTGAGCAGACAATGGATTTGTTAACTCTTTCTTTTTCTTTATCTCCTAAGGATGGATATAAAGCTTTTAACATTGATACTATTTGTTCTTTAGTTGAAAAATATTATCCTATGGATTTTAGTGATCAAGAGAAGAATAATTTGCAATTTCAACTCCAACATTTTCTATTTGTTGCTTGTCAAGCATCAAACTTGAATAATTTATCAACTACTCAAGAACTATGTTCATGTTTGGTTGCATCTGGACAGGCTGAAACTTACTTCTTGATTGATAGACTACTTCGTCTTATCATGACTCTTCCCGTTTCTACGGCCACAACTGAGAGGTCTTTTTCAGCAAAGAAAATTATTAAGACTAAGTTGAGAAACAAGATGGATGATGGGTTTCTTGGAGATAGCATGACAATATATATTGAAAGGGAGATTAGTGCAAGCATTAGTTCGGAGTCAATTATTGACGATTTCAAGTCACTCGGAACGCGTAAAGCATTACTTTAAGGTAGTTTTAAGTCATGTAATTTAAATTTTTAGTAATTAACTTTGTATTTATTTTAAGTTTAATGTTTTATTTAAAATACTATTTACATTTTATTTATAATCTTTATTTTACGTTAGCGGCCATCCCAAAATTTTTTATCTGGCTCCGCCACTGGTAGCAACCCAATATGAAGTTAAGAAAACCTTAACCTAAGATTCAATGGATAACAACAAGTCATTGATTAGGATGTTTATGCGACATTATATAATAACGTTGACTATTACAAATTAAGGGTTGAGCTTTTTCAAACTCTTATTGAAGTTCAATATCGAGGACATGTCTCCCCTGGAGAAGGATACAAAGTGAACTTCACCTATGTAACACTTGTGAAGTGTTGCAGTAGATTTGAATTCAGAATATGTAACACTTTGTGAAGTGTTGCAGAATAAAAGTATGCAACTCTTGAAGAATGTTGTTGTGGGCGAAACATTGTAACTTTTGGTAAAAAAATATGTAATTTTTGAGAAAAAGTACATAATGTTTGGTAAAAGCATGTAACTTTTGGTAAAAAGAAGTTGTTTCACCAATGATCACAACCTTGTGAAACAACACCAATATGACCTATAAATACTGCATTACGGATTCAGAAAAACATTACAAAAAACGTACATCCTCTTCATTAAAATTCCAGATACTCTTCCTTATATTCGAGTTTTCATCAGTCTTATACAAACTCGACTATAGCTGAATTATCTTGAGTATTCCTACATTCCAACTCTAAAATATTTGAATGTTTGAAATACTTTAAAAAAATAATTCCATTCATAATTCAAGTCTGGATCCATTCTATCTAAATAGTTTATCTAATAATATCACTAACAAAATCGAGTGACAAAATGCTTCCCCAACGGGAAATATTTTCAACCTCCACTTCACACCCTTCTAGATTCAAGTTTGGTCTATTTTCAATTCAATCCACTAAATGTTACATTAAATTTTAATAAATTGATTTAGAAGATTATCAATATTGATGTGTCTTTCGATTTAAAAAACGCAATTAAAATGTTTTATGTGACAAGAGACAACAAGAAATATTAAAAGAGAGAGTGTGGCGGGGTCAATGAAATCACAAGAGCAAGAAGCTAAGCGGTTGATTTTGGATATTATTATTTTTCTTTGTTAACAACATTAAAATAATACTAAGATGGTAATGATGATAAGAAAGTTAGAATATTGAAAGTGGAAATTGGAGAAGGTGGGAATCATCATGGGTGCATGTGGGGGTATAGTCTAGAATGCCAACAAGAGCACAAAAGTTTAAAAGCGAATGAAAGAGTGAAACATGTTTTTATGCACATACCAAAAAGGGTTCGATGTTAAAGAGGGTGAGTGAGTATTAATATTTTACATGCAAAATGATAGAGTCCGATGTTAATTGTGGGCACAAAGCATTTTCGATATTCTAATTTATGACAAACACTAGGACATTCACTTCAAAGACATGTATTCAATTAAGTCCCACTAGTTATTTTAAAGGGAAGTAATATTTGAACCATAAAGTATACTCTACTTTAAATTTGGAGAACCATCACTTGACTTCATTCTAATTTATTTTCATTAAGAAACAAGAAAAAACACTTTTGTAAATTGTAGTAGTAATATTTGTTATGAAAAAAAGTCAACATGTAGTGTTGTACATGTTCAATTAATCATTTATTTAGTACTTCTGAAAATTGCAAAACAATCCATCTTTTCTCTAATTTTGAATATATTTGATTTTTTAAAAATGATCTCTAACATTTTTCTAGAAGGGTGCACATTAAGTTTGGCCAAACAGGATAGATATTTGATCCAATAAAAAGTGTTAAGTTTGGGTTGGATACTGATCATTGCATTTTGATGCATCTTCTTCTACTATTGTATTTAGGTAACTCTATAGTTTATTCTGTTATTTTTACTATTTTCGTGTATTTTTATATTTAAGTTTATTTTTGGTTTTATTTTATTTTCGTACTTTATTTTCAGCATAAATAATTATTTCATACCTTGTTACTATGCAGATCATAACTTGAGCTACGAGGATCGGATTAATGCGTTCTAATATGCGTTGGAAAGTTGAGAGGATAAGCTAAAAGTTTTATGTTGAAGTCAAAAGTGGATTCTAAGTGAAGGAGGGTCGAATAATTCGTTGAAGTTTCAGACTTAATTAAAATTGTTAGTTTGGGCCAGTTTTTGTAATTTTTGGGTCGGATCCTATAAGAGCCCAAATTTACCTTTTATTATATTAGGTCTTTCACTACTATAAAAATCCTAATTATGAATTTTGATGATACAATATTGGTTAGAAGATTTCATGGAGAGCTAATTTCCAAAGAGCTAATCTTTTGTATTCGAATTTCACTTTGAGGTTTTTATTAATTTCAGTTTAATTTCAATTCTTCCTATAAACTCGTTTGCTTAATTCGATTACTTTCGTTTGCTTAATTCGATTACTTTCGTTTGCTTAATTCGATTACTTTCGTTTGCTTAATTCGATTGTTTCTTATAGGATAAAGTTGATTAAATTTGATTGTTTGTATGATCCTTAACTATAATCACATTAGCGTAACTTTTTCGTTATCGTGTTTAATTAAGTCGCGTTTGCTTAATTCGCACCTGCTTAAATCCGTTTGCTTAATTCGGAAATTAGGAACATACATCATATAAAACCAATTTGCGCTTGTCAGTGGGTATTGTAATCGAATGAGATTGAATCTGCTAGGGAATTGAAATTATAAGAATCGATGATAAGTCGGAAATCGATACAATAGATTAGCTTATTTATCAATTTTGCTTTTACCTTTAATCATCTTCCATTTAAGTTTTGAACCTTAAAAACCCCTTCTTTCTATTCGCTTGGTTATAACATTCAAGAGTCCTTGTGATACGATATTCGAGTGTCGCTTCCGTTTTACTACACTTTTAAACTCGTATTTCACCCGTGTGCGACAGCGGATCAAATTGGCGTCGTTGCCGGGGACTCTTGTAGATTTTAACAATTATTATAGTCTAACCATTATCATAGTCATAGGTGTTCTGTTTTAACTTTTTTTTTGCCCTAACTTTCTTGCGTTTTGGTCTTTAGGCGTTTTAGGATAAAAAAAAATCTGTTTTTTTAGAAAATTATCTCAAATTATTCCGATTTTTTGTGGATTGACTAGGAAAAAATCAAGGATTAAAAGCCCCTATTTAGAGACTAAATAGTGGAAGTCATTCTAAAAATCCGAAATTCCTTGTTTTTCTATTTTTTATGATTTATTTTTTGTTTTGATAGTTTCAGAAAATTCCGCAAAAATTCTCAAAATTCTTAACTGACGTTATTAGATTAATTTTTGTGTTTTTGTATTTTTTGTATTTTATTTTAATCGTTTTTTTCGTATTTCAATTGTTTTTACTTAATAGGGACATTGTCGGTATTTTCCTATTTGTTGTTGCATTACTGAATTAGTTGTGTTTTCTCATTGTTTGTTAATATTTTTTTTCTATTGAGTTTAACATGGCTGACCAAAGAACTCTGAGAGAACTTATTACCCCTGATGTTGATTATAATGCTTTGTGTATTGAATATCTTGTTGCTGCCAAATCCTTGATTCAGGTTTCTTCTTCCATCAAAGCTCTAGAAATCAGAATTGATAAACTTACCTATTTAGTGAAACAATTGAAGCTACCTATTCCACCACCACCACCATATAACCCTCCACAGATAACCACTTCTTCACCTCCTGAAACTTCACTAGAGGAACTTGTCAAGAAAATGGTTGTAAACAGTCTCCAATTTCAGCAGCGAACAAATTATAGTATTCAGACTTTGCAAACACAAATTGGACAACTTGCCACTTCAATGAATGCCATGCAGCAAGCTCGAGGATCAAACCAACTACCTGCTCAAACAGTAGTTAATCCAAAAGGCTCTAATGTGAGTGCAATTTCCTTGAGATCCGAAAAAGTTACAGAACCAGCCCCAGAAAAAAATAAAAAAATTATTAGTGTAACACCTAAAAATAAACCTGAACCATCTATTGTTGTTGAGGTTGAAAAAAAGTATGTATCACCAATCCTCTTCCCACAAAGAGTACTGGAAAATAAGAAGATTGACGAGGAAGAGCGTTCTGTTTTCCAAATAGAGTTGCTTTCTGAAGTTGTTGATGAAGCTTATTCTGATTTGTTTTCAACATATTTTCCAACTTTATATGGTTTTGATGATATTTACTCATGTGATGATTTTACTAACACTAATGTTTGTGTTGTTTGTGCTGAGATTGATGCTGCCTTGCAGGGTGACAGTGTAAATGAAGTTGTTTATGTAGTTGAAGCTCTTGACATTCCGGCTGCCCCAAACATACAGTCCATTGAAAAACCACATTCTTTAGAGCCTAAACCACTTCCCGAGCATTCATATTATTCATCAAAGCTTCAACTTAAGCAGAAACATAAGAAGGGAATTGGATGGACCTTGGCTGAAACTCGTGATATTAGTCATTCCATATGTATGCATAGGATATCACTTAAAGATGAAATAAAAGTAGTGAGGCATCCCCGTAATCCTTTGATTCTTGATATTGTGAAAAAGGAGATCACTTTCACGCGCCCATTCAACACTTTTACTTATCGAAGATTCTTCTTTGATCCTGGAATACAAGGCAAATGCACTAATCAAAATTTCAAGATCAATAGACACTACCCAAAGCTACTCCATGAGAACCCGACTTTGGAAAAAGATACTGTATAAGAGCTCTCTTTGGGAAAGGCTGCTTATGCAATCATTTATCCGCCTTGACTCCTCGGTGTGTTCTTTCCTTTCTTTCACTCTTATTTTATATTTACACTCTTTCATTGAGGACAATGTATGTTTTAAGTGTGGGGGAGGGAACGATTTATTTGTTTTGTTTTCAGTTTTTCTCTGTTTTGGTTTTTGTTTGCTTTCTTAAAAAAAAATTGCATGCTTTTTCCTTTGGTTTTTGAGTTACAATTATGAGTATTTTTCTTAGTTCTCTTGACTAAAATCTTGTGGTGTGATGTGAAAAATTTGTTGTGCATTTTTAGTATGATAGGTAGGACTAAACTCTAAATTGTACATTATTTGTGGTAGATCAATTAACCTTGTGAGATTTTGAGCCTTATATGGATAACATACAAAAATCCATCTCTTTCTTTCTTGTGTAATTCACTCATGTCTGTTAGTCTCTAGAACTTGAATTGACTCTTGTTGATGTTGTTGTTTACTTGTGCACATTGATATGATAAAGACAATTTTGTTTTTTGTTTTTTAGCCAGTTAGCCAAAAAACCAACCCTGAAATAATTTTATCCCTGGTTTGAAACCCCCTTGAGCCTATTATCCTTTTTTTGTTTAAAACTCATTACAAGCCGAGAAGTGAAAAACAATGTTATCACCATATTCAAAGGGTTGAAAGAGTCTTGTTTGGAGTTGTGTGGGGTTGAATAATTATATTTGTAATATTTCAGAAGTTGGTAGAAAAATAAAAAAAAATAGAAAAAGAAAATAGAAAAGAAAAAAAATGAATGGAAAAAAATAGAAGGATGTATACATGTCAATACATATTCCTTATGAAAAAAAAATGAAAAAAAAAGAGAAAGGAGAAGAAAAATATGAATGAAAACAGTTACTATAGAGTTGTTGAAGTGAATGGAATATTTTGTAAATTCAACTCTCGCAGTTTATTTTAAGTCTCTTTTGTCTCATTGAAGTTTAGCCTAGTACTCCTTAGGATTTATCTCTCCCTTGCCTTGGCCACGTTACAACCAAATAAAAGTTCTTTTGATCTTTGTGTGCATGTATTTCAATTGTGGATGTCAGAGTCTTTTCAAGCTTATGGTAGTACCAATTTTCATGTTGTGCTTTGAGTGTAAACAATTAATCTAAACACTTGAGAGTTGAGTGAATAATATTCTGTGAGAATATTATTATGGTTGATGTACTCTTTGGTAACTTGTTTTCCTATCTACTTTGAATGTCACAAAAAGTTGCTTACTAATACCATATTCTTAAAGCTTAGACTTAGAATTTTGCTTGCACCTTGTATCTTGATAACCTATGGAATTGCATATTTTGTTTGTTCTTTTTTTTCTGTTTTGAGTTTTGAATTTATAATTTTGCTCAGAGTGCAAAAGTTCAAGTGTGGGGAAATTTGATCAATGCATTTTGATGCACCTTCTTCTACTATTGTACTTAGGCAACTCTATAGTTTATTCTATTATTTTTACTATTTTAGTGTATTTTTATATTTAAGTTTATTTTTGGTTTTATTTTATTTTCGTACTTTATTTTCAGCATAAATAGTTATTTCATACCTTGTTACTATGCAGATCATAACTTGAGCTACGGGGATCGGATTGATGCATTATAATATGTGTTGGAAAGCTAAGAGGATAAGCTAAAAGTTTTATGTTGAAGTCAAAAGCGAATTCTAAGTGAAGGAGGGTCGATTAATTCGTTGAAGTTTCAGACTTAATTAAAATAGTTAGTTTGTGCCAGTTTTTGTAATTTTCGGGTCGGATCCTATAAGAGCCCAAATTTACCTTTTATTATATTAGGTCTTTCACTAGTATAGAAATCCTAATTCTGAATTTTGATGATACAATATTGCTTAGAAGATTTAATTCGCGTCTACTTAAATTTGTTTGCTTAATTCGGAAATTAGGAACATTCATCATATAATACCAAGAATCGATGATAAGTCGGAAATCGATACAATAGATTAGCTTATTTATCAATTTTGCTTTTACCTTTAATCATCTTCCATTTATCATATGAATCTTAAAAACCTCGTCTTTCTATTCGCTTTGTTATAACATTCAAGAGTCCTTGTGATACGATATTCGAGTGTCTCTTCCGTTTTACTACACTTTTAAAGTCGTTTTTGACCCGTGTGCGACAGCGAATTAAATTGGCGTCGTTGCCGGGGATCGAACCCTGGTCACCCGCGTGAGAGGCGGGAATATTTACCACTATACTACAACGATTTTTTATTGGATACTTAAAAAGTGTTAAGTTTGGGTTGGATACTTAAATTGTAGTTTTTATTGGAAAAACCAAATCAAAAATGATGATGAGTGAGTTATGTTAAGTTGGACTCAATTATCACAAATATATATTTTGTATATGTGAGTAGCCTAAAAAAATACAATTGAGAGATTTTGAATAAGATTTGTCTTTACTTGAACTAAGATCATGAAAAAACCATGTGCAACCAAACATGCAGAGAAGAATGGGATAGAGATTATATTGCGGGTTCAAGAAGACTATGGAATCTGATCTTGAAGGATCGATGAAGACATTTAGTTAATAAGGTGACAAGATGTGAGAAGAGAATCACCATAAATACGAGAAAGGACATTGTGGTGAAATAAAAGAGTTTGTGCAGTTTCAACTAAATGATGATTCTTTCGTTCAACAATATTGTTTTGTTGTAGTGCGTAAGCACGTGATGATTGATGAATAATCCTTTGTGATGTAAAAAAATTGGGATGACATATACTCACGAGCATTATCAGTGCGTAAAATTTTAATGGAAGTGTCAAACTGGTTTTTAATTTTGACATAAAATTCTTGGAATATATGAAAAACATCTTGTCGTACCTCGAAAAATAAGAACACAATGCTCACGAAGCACAATCGCACGTTCGTGGGATGGACTTACATAGTTATCACCGAACTTTATTTATATCCAAATAGGGAAAGGGAACATATCGATAAAACCCCTAAAAGAAAGACAATGATATTGGTCATCACACCCAAATCAGGGTTTGAAAGTCGGTTACGCAAGAGGAAGGTATAAGCATCCCTCATGTCCGTTGTACTCAACGAGAACCGTTTGGTTAGTTGTGTGCGTTAGTGTTAGCTTAGAAATGTCAGGCTTCTCAAGTTATTAAAAGGAAAAAGGATAGGACAAAAAATTTTATTTTTTATTAGGATGCGAAAAAAGAAAAGAGAAAATGTATTTGGATTTTTTATTAATGTGTTTGATGAGACTTTGAACCTTGCTCTTACGTATCTCCGGGTGCAATAGATAACTCAAGGCTTGCATAATTCTGGATAGAAAATGTTTGTTTATTGGTCAATTTTAGCGAAAACTATCTTGTAACAATCGACGAAAAACATTATTTTACCCAAAACATGTGAGGAACGGACATTTGCATCACGTCGAATGGATTTACAAATCAACATTCACGGGAAAACGTCACATATCTCAACTCAAAGGTTGTGGATGAAACATTATCTTGCATCATCTCGAAACAAAATGTCTTTCATTTTTGAAAAGGTTTTTGAGATCACATGATGGCGAGAAAAAGAAGTTTTATGTGTTGGATGTATTTTTGGGTTGGAAGACGAGTATTTATGACTTGCAAGCTTTTACAACTTGGGTCTAATACTTGGGATGACGTCTGAACCTTTTGTCATACCCCAAAATTTACCCTCCTTTTTCTCCTTTTGCATGATTCATTTGCATACATCAAATCATATCATACATGACCATTGCATTTGGTCATGGGAGCACAAGCATGACGACATTGTCGGTTTGTAACTAACCTTAGGGTTTATCTTGTTTTGTTTGCCAACTAACCCTAACTTTATTAATAGATGGTACTTGTTTGTCCTTGTTACTCATGTAGATGACCATGCTTCAAATCAAGTCAAGAACAAGGTCTTTTGGTCAAGGGAAATGCAAGATTGCTCCATGTGATTCAAAGGCGATTCATGTGTTTATTTCCATGCCACATCACCTAATCTTCAAGCTATCTTCAATATCACTCAAACCCTAATCAAGTTTTCATCAAGGGATACTTATTCCATCATCATTGTGGCTTGAAATTCAAGAAAATATCAAGTTTTCACAAAGGGGTGCAAGTTGGTTTGACCTAGTTTGCAAGTATGCCATGTCTTTTTTCCAAACTTCATAACTCCTTCATTTTTTTATCCAATTTCCAAGCTTATTTGAGCCAAATTTGACTTTTTAGATCCTCTACAACTTTGATTCAAGGGTCAAACATCAATTCATTCATTAAGAACCTCATTTGTGCAAAGGACCAAGTTGCCAAAATGGGCCAAAACCTTAGCATGACCCCTATTTTCCACCATTTCCATTTTCAGCTCAAGCACTCTTTTGACCCCATTCTTTTTGTATTTTGTTAATCTTATGTCAAAGATCATTTGGCCCAAATTATGGCTAAAAATGAACAAGGGAATCAAAAGTTATGGTGTCATGAACTTGGGATCTCAAAGTGACAAAACATGCTGCAAAGTGCTTGACTAATTGCCCAGCCTAAAAACCAGGTCATGACCCCAACTTCATAAGCATGTAACTTTCACCTAAAAAATCCTCTCGACTTTATTCTTTTTGCATCTTGTTCTACTATATGAAGTGATCATTTGGCTCAAAGAAAATTGGAAAACGCACGAGTGGATTGGAATTGGCATAAGCATGAACGTGGTGACCTAAACTTTGTTTTGTACCGTGACCTATAATGTGGAAACATGCCAAAATCAACTTGCGACCACTTCTCACGCATGAAGACTTGTTTCCCGTGACCAAACGCATCTGACCACAACTTGAAATGACTAGTAAAGCGCCAAAATAACGAGTTTGGCACCAAATTTTCACACAGTTTGGATATGAAATTTCTTGAGTTGATTCACACGAATTAAGATCCATTCCACGCATATTTGAATCTAAACACATTCCCTATAAATAGGGGAGTGATTTTCCTTCATTCCGAAGCTTTTAAATCCAAAGAAACTCTGAAACCATTGAAGCCCGATACCTCAAATAACCAGTCACTCTCTTTTTCGATTCAAGTCCTTTTGCTTCCATTTATTTTCCCAAAATCTTTCATCGACAATACTTGAAGTTTTTTGAAGCATTGTCGTGGTCTGAATCCTCCTACAACCTTGCTTCCGGGTCCACCATTGTTGACTTCTGAAGCTTCAATCGAAGAGGTAAATATGAGTTACCATTTCAAGCAAACAAGTTACCACACTCTTCGCCTTGTTCCACTGATCAAAATCCCTCTCCTAACTGAAATATATTTGTTGTTTTAGTCATTTAATTTGACTTTTAAGAACTATGGTTCTTCACGAGTTTGAGCAAATTCTCCCTGCTCAAAACAAATCAATTGCTCTGATGTAAAGGGACATGAAAGATGAGTGAAGTAGAAGCTTGCACAATGCGTGTTTGAGCTTAAAACTTCGAGCTCATGAAATTGCAAAATCAAAGTTTCAGAGGTCTAAGATGAAGTTCTTTACGCGTAATAGAGCGAAATTCAAATCAATCAGTCAATTAGCGCGTGCCACCTTTGTGATCTGTTATATTCAAATGCTTTAATTTCTTTTTTATTTCATTTTATTCCATCTTCTTTCAAAATTAATTTTAAGTAGATCATTTATTATTTTTTAGTCCAACCTTTTTACCATAATTTCATAAAAATATTATCTACCACATATAATTTTTCATTTTTTTAAAAACTATTTTTGCAGTTAATTCATATTTTCTCTTATTTTTCATTTAATTTAATTTTCAAATTTTTATTTTAATGATATTTATACATTTTTGATCCCAACTTTTGAGGTCACGTCTCTTATAGTTTTGTTGACCTTTCACATTTTTCTTGGATTTTATTTTGTGTTTTGACCCCTCTTTGATATTTTATCTTTTATTTTTCTTTTATTAATCATTATTAAATCATTTAAATCATTTCTATTTTATTTTTTATGTGCACTTGATGTTTTGAATTGAGTTGATTACTTGGTTGATGATTTCTTCCACATCTCAAATCATTGATAGATGAACTTGAGGTTGATTCAGCCTTCTTTGATCCGAATTATTGATAGATGATCATGAATCATCTTAAATACTTTGCACCAATGATAGGTTAACCTTCGATGCTCCATATTTTGAGTCATTTTATTTGTGTATAGAATGATTCCTAAGTGATTGCCTTGATTTTACTTTTCACTCTTTCTACTTTCATCTATTCTCTTCTTTTATATCATTGTGTGACATGTTGTTTGAGATTAACTTTGTGTTAATTCTCTAACTTGTCTGACACATACATTGTTATTGACCGGATTCAGATAGGTATGGCTTCTACATAAGCCTACTTACGATTGCTTAACATAGCGCTAAATTGTCCCGACACAGTTCATTAACCATTAACTCCTAACATTACTTCTTGCTCTTTACATTATTGTCATTTAATTCTTGTCATTTAATTCAAGTCATTTAGTTTATGTCATTTACTTAATGCACTTTAATTTCATGTCTCAGTAATCATTATATCACTTCATACTCTATTCATCTTGCTTTATTAATTTGTTGCTTCTTATCTTGTTTGATTTATTTTCTTGTTAATCTTAATGAATCAAAATATGATAAGACAACTTGGACTTAATCTTAACTCTATGCTTGACTTGGAGTGATGAATACCTTTTGGAATTTGGACTTTGACTTAGGTTTAGACCCTTTGCTTGACCTCTCAGGTTGGCGATGTCTATCTGGACAACATCGATGGCAGCAGTATGATCGTTAGGAGGTGCAGCAAGTACAGCAGGGGCGTGTGATTCAGCGTCGGAGAGATAGGTATCATAATGGTTATAGATTTGGGGTGTCTCTGGAGGAGAAGGTGGTGCATCTGGTGGTCCATCCAAATCATAGAGCCAGTTGTTCCTATCATGTACACTCGTTCTATGGTCTGGCAAGGTAAACAGGTGTACTACTTGGCGGTTAACTAGAAATTCAAACACATTCGGGCCTAGGTTCCTAATGATACCAGTGTTGAAGCAGAATCGGATGTTTATAGGTCGTATAAGTCTGATGAGTGGATGCTTCAGTCCAATGGCATTTTCTATCATGGTCACTAAGCCCCCCACTAAGATTGGTCCATGGTTATCCTGTGCTATACGGTCCAAATTAGCTATCATAAATGTAGCGGTGTTAACAGGTCGAGCTTGTGATGCACAATACATTATAAAGAGTTAGTCTTTGGACACGGAGGTTATGTTCTGCTCCTTTCCAAATAAGGCGTGAGCTAGGATCTTATGAAAGTAACGGATGACAAGGTTATGGATTTTCTCGGAATGCATAAGATCCGACTCGAGATGGTTGTTTCCTGTGATGCTACCCCAAAAATAATATAATACATGGTCTACAAGTCTGTATTCCTGGGTAATGGTGAAGGTATCAGGACCATTAGGGCATCCTAGGAGTTCAACTATTTCTCTATGGGTGTAGCGGTACTCAATATCGAACAACCTAAAGGTGACGAGGCCTTTGTTAAATCCCATACCATGGTTTGGCAGGTAAACTAGGGAGCTTAGGAATTCTAAAGTCAACCTACTGTAGGAACTAAATTTTCTTTTGATAGCAAAGGTGTCCCAGCCTAATTGGTTAATTAGGAACATAACACTGTCTCTTATACCTAACTTGGTCATAGTGTGTCCATCTGGGTATATGGTTAGTGTCATTTCTCTCTGAGCCAAAACCTCAAAACGTCTCATTTGACCTCTTCCTCTGAAGACTATATCCATGTAATCTACTTGTTGCATTGTGATGGTCAGTAGCTAGATAAATTTAAATAGATAATAGCATTAAGTTAGTAATGGCCAATAATAAAGAAAGATATTGATTGACTATTTGAAATAGAAGAAAGAAAGAGAAAAAAAAATGGATAGATAAAAAAAATGACATTAATAAAACAAGAAATATTTGCTATGTTTTACGTCGATAGCGCGTCGACTTAGGAGTGTAAGTACTCATGGTGGTTCTTTCGAGGATGAATCCTTGGTCAAACTTTTAAGTATCCTCGATTTCCATGGCCACTTATCAAGCCATCTTTCATATCCATCACCTTTTCTTCTTTTTCTTCTGCGAGGTAGTTTATCCTTCTGAACTTGTGGTGGTGGTTCTGACTCTATCCTGAGAGCTAGCTTTTCAGGTTTGGGTTGAATTTTTTCATCCACCATCTCAAAGTCTAACTTGCCCATTTTTATATTAATGAGTTCCCTGGTTTCACGGTCTTCTAATTTTCTCTTCTTATTCAGGGTCTCAATAAAGGTGCATTGATATGGATATTTTCCAATAGCTCCTCATACCTTTCAGATTTGGGGTCTACCTTAACTTCCACAGAACTTCACGTGAAAGGAATTGGTGATTTATAGGGATGAGGAACAACACATAGTGCTTCCTTCTCTACCTCTTCGACAACCTCCCTTTCGGGTGGTGTCGGTGGATCTTTCTCAATCTCTACTCTTTTCTCACCTGAACCCTCCTCATTATCACTCTCCTCAGGATTTTTGGTAGATTTTTCACTGGTGATTGTTACAACATCCGCATGTTTCTCAGGGAATGGTCCTAGAGGTGTCTGTGCAAGCAGGGAGATTTGAGTCTCCAATGCCTCGTTGTTAGTTACGAGGGACTCGACCATAATGTTCAGTTGCCTAAGGGTTTCATTGGTATATAGACTTTGTTTTCTAAATTATTCATTCTGAAGAGTTTGTGTAGCCACAAAGCGTTCCATCATAGATTCTATCCTAGAGTGAGTTTGCGTCGCAATGAAATCCTCCATTAATGTTTCTAGGTTGGATTTATAGGAATCTTGCGATTCCTCAAAATACTGGGAGTGAAAATCGTAGAGAAAATTTGGGTGATACATAGTAATAGAGAAAAGAGTGCCTTAGTCTATACTGGGCAACACTGGAGTTACGATATTGACTAAATTAGTCCCCGGCAACGGCGCAAAAAACTTGATTGCGACTTAGTAAGTCTATGGGAATCGTGACTGCAAGTGCACAATCATATCGCATAGTTTTAAAGATTATCGAACCCATAAGGACTAATAATCGAACGTACCATTATCTAATGTTACTATGTAAATAAAGATATTTGATAAAAGGATATCGGTATGTAACGCATCAAACTTCGGGGATTCGATAGATAATTGGTGTAATCTTATTGATCAAAATATTTTTCAGTAGAAATTATTTATAAAAAGGACTTAGTCTCACACTCTCGTTTTTATTGACTCTGACCATACTCTTAAACCAGAATGCTTGGCTCTCGCGGTCTCATTATGAATTTAAAAGTAATTTTTGAATATGAATAAAGTCTAATTAATCCTAAAGCGCTCTCGCTGTGTTTAGGATTAATGCCTAGTTTCAGCTATCCGGTTAAAGTCTCACACTCTCATTTTTATTGACCGTAACTTTTGTTTGCTTTGTACTCTCGTACGAAAAACAGTTTTGACTAAAGTAAGAAACTAAAGCCGAAAAATAATATTTTATAAAAGCTAACACCAATTATTTACGAATCCCGTCGTTTCGACGGTCTTTACATACCGATACCTAGAGGTTTAGCCGGACATGGATCTGGTAACATACATGGTATTCAGACAATCAAGCATACAATAAGGCATAAATAATTAAAATGGTAATTAAAATAAAACCTGGAATATAAATCGAGAACTTGGAATGAATCCCGATTCTTCAAATTAAATAATGCCAATAAGCTTTGGCAATCGAGTACACCGTTACAACCAAATTTAGATGCTTAAACAATAAATTGCAATAGTCCCCGATGTGGAGAATCTATTTCTTTTACAAAGTAAGAAACCTCCTAAGAAAATCTAACTGAAAAAATGCACACTTTCATAAAAACTAACTTTCCCATATATACTCCCCACTCTCCTTAAAAGTAGCATTAGATTTCTCCTAGTGGGGAGTGGTTGGTTGAAAAAGTAAGAGTCAAACGTGGAGAAAATTGTGGAGAAAATTATGGAGAGAAAGAAAGAGAAAATTATGGAGAGAAAGAAGGAGGAATGGGTTGGTGGCGGCTGCCACAATCCTAATTTGATGTACGTGGTGGGCACCACTTTCATGTGTAGTGGGAGCCACATTCCCAAGCATTGTGGCGGGCGCCACCCTTCTTAATTCCTTGTGGCGGGAGCCACTCTTCCATGTGGTGGGCGTCACCTTCTTCAAATGTGGTGGGCGCCACACATTTCTTCATTTTTGCTCCATTTTCTTCCCTTTTTTGCTATTTTCCCCTTTTCTTGCCTATACATCTCGTATTCGATAAATACCTGAAATAAACATAAAATACGGTGTAATACTATGGAAAATCAAGTAAAAAGCAATGCATATTAAGTCAAATATATGATACATTTTTGCGTTATCAACATATGGTAACGGTGGTCCACAGGAAATTAAAAAGGTGGAAATGGTGAAGGACTCACTGGGGTAACAACATATCAACTCGGAGGTTGAGAAAATAAATACAATATCAACTTGGGGGTCGAGGATAAATTAAGATGAAAAATCCACTCGGGGGTTGAAGAAACATCAAATATAAAAATGACATCAACTCGAGGGTTGAAAGATTTTTAAAGACAACGACATCGACTCGAGGTTCGAGAAAATAAGGATAAGATATTGAAAACTCGGGTTCGGAAAAGGTAAATACAATAATGTTGACTCAGGGGTCAGAAATAAAGGCATTATCGACTCAGGGGTCGAGAATTATGACAAGATATCAACTCAGGGATTGAGAAAATGGTAAGGACAATGATATTGACTCGGGGTCAAAAATTATAACAAGATATCAACTTGGGGGTCAAGAACATATCAACTCGAGGGTTGAGAAAAGAGAAAGATAACAAATAAACTTGGAGGTTGAGGAAAATAAAGACAATAACATCGACTCAGTGGTCGAAAACAAATCAACTTAGGAGTCGGAAAAAAATCAAGAAAACATCAACTTGGGGGTTAACAAGAATTGGCAGTCGGTTGTGAAAACATCCCAAAAAGGATTCCTTCAGGAGAAGATTTACTGGGGGGAAAATCTGCAAAAGAAAAGTTCTAACAAGACTTTTTAGGGTAACCTCTACTTGGGGAGCAAAATTCAGCAAACATGCTGAGGAATATTCATCATTAGAAGGTTGATGGAAAAGATGCACTGAGGAAGATGCCAAACAGTGTTGGACTTTAAAATGAAATGATAGGCGAGCCTGGACTTCGATGCCTTCAAAAACCGATTTGTGGTTTAAGGGCGCTAAATCAAAATTGGGCTTAGGGTCAAGGGATATAAGATTAAACAAAGAGATTGGGGTCAATGAAAAATGAGCACGAAGTACACTTAGGCTATGCATGATTTGATTTTGCTTCTATGTATGATATATGAACGATCATGATATGTAAATGCGGACTCTATGCAGACTGGAAGTTTACAAAAACTGTTTATGGAAGTTTTGATTCCTCAACACCAAGGAATCAACCAAGTATTTTGTGATAGATGTAATCCAAAGGAAACTTTATAAAGTTTGACATTTATAACTAGCCAAGGGTCCTTTTGGAGGATTGATGGGTTGTGCTAGCATGATTTCTCGACACTCATTTTGAACTTAACAATTGTTGACTTATGGCAGAATTTTCTTAAGAAACTTGAAGGCATGAAGAGAACTTTCCCCATATGTGGCTCAAGTTCTCCTAGTATGTTGGGTTTTTGAAGGGGTTTAACTTGAGAGGAGTTTGAACAAAAGGATATAAGGCACAAAATTAATTTTAACCCAACCCTTCTTCTTGATGACTACAGTCTTACATTCAACTAATTTGGCACATGCGTTCTAACTTTTAAGAGGGTTCAAAGGTGTAAGGGTGAAGATGAGGATTAAAGATGAAGTTTTCTTGAAATGACAGTATTTTTTGCTTTGCTTTTGTTGAGGGTTTGATGAGGTCTTTTGATTGATTTTTATCCCTAATTTTGCCTAGACCACTTCTTTAAAGCTTTTGGTCCACCGAAATGCCCTGATTTTTGCCTAAGTCGTTTATTTTGGTGTTCAACTAAGCGGCCTTTTTCCTTCTTTTTTATTTTTTCTAAAAGATTGTGACTTCCATGTTATTGGTTAGTGAGGAACAACCATTATAAACATTTTGGATTTTCAACTTCTTCGACAGTTCAAGTGTGGGCGAAGGAATAACATGTGGTTGAGCCTCTTTGAAGGGTGTGTAGAGATAGACGAATTCTCTTGAAGATCGAATGCACAGTCAAACTATTTGAACACAACTACCCTGCCCCAAGTTAAGATTAAGGGTTTTTAGTTCCAAAATTAACACCAATTTCTAGGCTGGAAGTGGTTTACTAGGGATTAACTCCTTATCTCTTCTTTATTTAGGGATTGAAACAATGACTTACATCATCAGTAAAGTTCTATTTGAAAGCATACCACACCAATTTCAGATGTATTGTTTTCATCATCCTCCCTCAAATCTTTGCTAAAACAACAATTTGATAAAGAAAATGAATGGGAGATTTTTTTTTTTATATAAATGGAAAATGAATGAATACGATGTGACTGGCTCAGAAAATGCATGATAACTTTATTAATATTACCATTAAAAGAAAATAATAATATTTAAAAGCAAACATCATTTAACATGCAAAGGAATTACAAATGAAATGGTAAAAATAGCCAAATGATTGTAAGTGTAGAGGATGGTCTTCCTTGTCATGATTCATTGTTAGGCTAGCATCCTTCAGCGTTGGAGGTCATCATGCTCATAGAGACCAATATGATAATCTTCTTTAGACCTACCCTCGACGATTTCTTCCATAGCATGGACTGAGGGACCCGCATGATTCAGTGAAGGATTGATGTTGATTTGAAGGCCTTGAGGCATAAATGAGATCAAATTGGACTCAATCAGATCCTGGACCCTATTCTTGAGTGTTTGTAGTCCTCGACTGTATGTCCTAGTGCATCAACATGAAATCCACATCGGGTGTTGGGGTCAAAGCCTGGTGGGTACGGAAGAGGTACAAGATTTAGTTCCTTCGACTCTATTAGTCCATTTTTTATCAAATATGGAAGTATGTCATTGTATGGCATTGCCAAAGGATCAAACTGCCTCTTTGGCCTTTGAGGGTATTGGCGTCCCTGCCGAGGAGCGTGTTACCGTTGGTATGGTTGTTGTTGGGAAATTTGTGGTTGATGTTGAAGGGGACCTTGATTTCCAAGAGGATATTAACCATATGGAGGAAATGGCATCTAGTATGGAGACCCCAAAGGTTGCTGACTCTGAACAACTGATATGTACGGATACTGATAATAAGGTACCAGAGGTGGAGCTTGTGAAGCCTGCTCGATTGAATCAGTCTCTTCCTCCTATTCTTCTTGGGAATTGCTAAGGATTCAATCTCAATAGTTTGTATAGTCGAGGCACTTTTGGAGTCTTCCTCTTTTGAGGCCTCTCTCGATATGTTCTCCAACTTTCACCAGGCCAGGGAAGTCTGATGACGCGCTGCCAACCATCCTTTCGAAGTATGGGCTTTGTAGGGTATCCATAAAAATGTCAACTAACTCTTTATCTAAGAGTAGTGGTTAAACGTGAGCAACCAACTCTCTCCTTATTGCTCTTTTGAGATAAGTCTTTCAATTAAAAGCGACTAGGAGCCATGTCCAAATTGTATTGGCATGCTTCAAAAAAGCATTAGCTAGGTGCGACCATGTCTGAATATGGCTTCTTTCTAATTCTATGTACCAAGTCAACGATGTCCCATTCAAACTGTCTTGAAAACAGTGAATCATTAGCTTATTGTCGAGAGCATATGATGTCATTTTTCGGCAGAACATCACCAAATGATGTTTTAGGCAACTATCCCCTTTGTACTTATGAAAGTCAGGTGTAGCACCTCAAATTTGCACCTATCATTGTACATACATTCTCATATTAGGTCATAGCATAACATGATCCACTGCATAGCATTGCATTGTCCCATTTGCCTCAAGTGCAAGCCAATCAAGAAATTAGGTCAAACTGGTCAGGAGATCAGTCAGTCAAGCAAGCAAGCACAATTCTCAAGGAGCCAAGGCCCTAGGGTTGGTCCAACATGTTCACATGACTTGGGGATCCATTTGAAGTGATTAGGTCAAGGATTGGATGTTCAGAAGTCATCAGTCAATGCACAGTCAGTCAGAAACCCTAAAAGTCAACTGTTGGTCAACTGTGCATTTAATCAGTGATTTGATGATGGAAATTGGTTTGAGAGGTCTCATTCATGTCCATATAAGCCTCATATATCATGGCAAACACCATCATGGAAGAATTTGAAGCCAGATCAAAAATTTCCAAAAATGGAAACTGGACCTGTAATTGAAACCTGCCAAAAATGGAAAGTCTTGATCCTCAAACTTACATCATGATACAAGCTTCAAATGAATTTTTTCCCAACATGAAAGTTGAAGATCTTGTTCTCCCATTTCCAAAAAGTCCAAGAACACTCAATTCCCATGTATGGTTGGCAAGTTATGATCGAATCGTTTTCAGAAATTTTTGAACTTCAAAAGGCCATATCTCTCAAACCATTTGGCCAATTTGGGTGGGGTTTTTTCCAACAAGTCACATTTGATCCCCTCTTTCCAAAAATGTAACTCTCATGTGCCAAAACATCACCATGCAAAATGGCCTTTTTGAACCTATCATGTTTAAATTTCAAGTGAAGTGAAAATTTGAAGTTTTGAATTAAGCAATTTCTAACATTTTGGCCAATTGGAACTTGCTTGGAATGTTATTTGCAGCTTGTTTGAGGCCAAATTCGTGCAAGTACATACACCCATGCCAACTTGCTTGAAAATTGGAAAGAAAGTACACTTTCACCCACTCTACTCCATATTTTCATGAACCATCAAGTACCACAAAAACAGCAGACACACATTTTTTTTCTGCTGAATGAAACCCCTAGTTGCAGCCTCAAAACAAAAAAACTTCACTCATTCTCAAAAACTTCATTTTTTGCATTTTTCCAAAATCTGTAAAAAACCTTCAAAGAGCACGACCATACTACTGTTGCTGCATCATCCAAGCATCATTTCATGCACATTTCAGCCATCATTCTTCAACTGTAAGAGGCTCTGGACCAACTATTTTTGCAAAGCTCCTTCAAATGGCAGAGTTGATTTAGAGCCAAATCAGTTTGTTCCAAGCCAAGAATCCTCAACCATGCATCGTGTGGGAGGCTGAAGCATATCTGTTTTGATCCACCACTGCCAGAAAACCACTGAATCACTGCTGCCTTGCAAGAACAGGTAAAATTCGCATTTAACCATTTGCGAAATCATGTAATACATCTTAAAGATCTCTTCACCATGAACACGTTGAGCTTTGAATCGATGCAAATGGTTAAGTATTTGTGGAGTTATGCCGTTTTAAAGTTTGATGATGAAATGAGTTTTTATTCGATTCTTCGTGTTTAGCGTGATTTAACGAAAATGGAGTTTGGAATGTTGATGTGCGATGCTTGCTGAGTTGAATGATGTGCTTAATTCATGATTCTGGGAAATTTGTTCATCCCCTTTGATGAACACGATGAGCACTGTTGCTGTAACCAAACCCTAAATTATTTCCAGTTTTTTTTTGGTTTTTCTCACGTACCTGCATGCTGCTGAACACTGTACTATCGCCATGCCCTATCACCAATTGCCACGCAGGATTTACAACACGCACCGTTTCATTAAAATTTTCAAGTAATTACTGAAATGCCACTCCGTGTTTAAATATCCATTAATTCATATTATTTTTCAATATTTATTTCACTTTGGTTACACAACTTACAAAATTCATAATTCAATCATTTTTGATCCAAAATTCATGGAAATTTTTGCATTGTGTTCTGTTTGATGTCTAGTATTTTATCATGATTTTTCCAGGATTTTTGCATGGTCGAATTTTTAATGGCATTAGGGTTTGTGACATGTATGCATATTTTGTACCTTTTGCCAAAACATTTGTGAAATGGTGATACTTTATCCAATGGCTCCCAAATTTTTTGTGCTTAAACTAGACACATTCATGGTGATTTTGGTGTAGAGTTTGTGAATTTATCTTATCTGGATTGTGAGTTATGAATTTTTGAATTAGGGTGTGACAATTTGTGTCACACCATTGATGTCCAACTTCATGATTTTCATTACCATGCTTCTTGACCTCCAATTGATCTGATTTTTTGCATGAACCTACTCTTGTATGTCTAGTTCACATGTGAATTTTCTTGGATTTATTTGTGGCATTTCCTAATTGTTTGAGATTTTCTCCCCTGTTTAGTCATATGTTGACTTTTTGTGACACATGTTCCCATTTCATTTGTGAAATTCTCATACTTTATTAGATGGACATGAAATTTTACATGAGATAACTAGACATCCTCATCTTTGCCATGGTTTTAGTCCCATTCATTTATCATACACCATCTCTGATTTATGATTTTTCTAAGTTGATGCAAGTTTGGTTGACTTCTTTGAGCATGTTCAAAATTGCTTTGACTTTCTGATTTTCATTGACTGCCTTCCACTCATCCAAATGAGATGAAATTTGACATGCTTACCATGCTGTGGGTTGTGATTGATCATGATTTATTTGGTGATTTTTGGAAATGTTTAAGAATGCTTTTGAGTTAAGTCTTGCTGTTGACTTCTATGAGCTTCTAAATGCCATGTTTTGACCTAATTTGCTCATGAAATGATGATGATGATTGATATGAATGTGAACCCAATTGGTTGTGTTTCTTGATTGTTTGAACATGATTTTGAATGCTTGCCCTTTTCTGTTTTGACTTTTTCATTCTCTTTTGACCCTAGGCTTGCCCTAGTGGTCCTGTTACTCACCTTTGAGCTCATGTTTTCAGGTTGACCAACAAATGACCAATGAGACCAATTCTTTTTGATTGAGCTTGCTTGAATATCATTGACTAATTTGTTTGTTTTGTAGGTGGCTTGGCTCACATGCCTTAAGCCTTGTGCCTTGCACATTCATTTGCTTCTGACTTACTGTTGACTTCTGTTTCCTTTTGCTTTGTTTGAAGTTGTATACTAATGTCTGCTTGACTATTTCAGGTGCCTTTAGTTGCTTAGTTCCCTGTGAACTTTTGCTTTGCTTTGCTTGTATAAGCAATTTTCATTGAGGTATAACTTCCTAACTTCATGTAGTCTGGAAGACCTGGCCTGTTACTTGGCCAGGCAACTGTCTGAAGTCCTCCTTAAGAGGCAATGTTTGTGACTGTTTACATTTGTCCTTGTATAGAGTCAAAGACCTCCTAAGTGAAGAGGCAATTGGCAGAACCAAGGGATAAGCAACCTATCCCCTGCTATTTAGTGTGTCTTCTGTTTTGCTCACACCACTGTGTTGATGCATTGCAGATACAAACCCAAGATCTTGTACAATTGTACAGTTGAGTCAGTATCAAATGTGTAGAAGGGTTCCCACTTTCTGAACCCACACATTCTTGTCTTAAGCTCTCCCAGGCCAGGGATAAGAGCTGTGAAGTCTCATCTTCACTCATCTCCTTTCATCTGCTTCACCTTAGCCCCTCAATGGCAAGGTTAAGAGCACATTCACCCAGTTCCAGAGGTTTGTTTGTTGAGGTTGATATGACCCCTCGACTAAAACCTAACCCTTGTTTGAGCCACTTGCTTGTGTATAGTGTGTGCTATCTGTGCTTGTATGTTTGTTTGACTTGCTTCCTGTGCAAGTTAGGGTTAGTTTAGACTTGCTTCCTGTGCAAGTTAGGTTTTGCTTGGCTTGCTCCCTGTGCAAGTTAAGTGTGTGTGTGGCTTGCTTCCTGTGCAAGTCACGACTAGGATAGGCTGGCTCCCTGTGCCAGTTAGCTAGAAACCTTAACTTAGGGTTGATTTTGCATGATAACATCTAGGCTCGAGTCGTAGTCTCCCTAGTGTTGTGTCTCCCTCTGTTATCTGGTTAGGCTAGTCCTGTATCCCTCCGTAGGGGAACTACGTCGCCCTGATCCTCATACCAGATGAGGTACGTAGGCAGGAGATGAGCAGATCTCTCCGGGCGCCCGTGTCTTTGTTTTGTGTTGTTGTGTGCTTGGAAGCTGATGTAAGTCCATCGAGTGGCAGTTAGGTTCCAGTGTGCGTGTGTTTGGTTCGGATGCTGATGTAAGTCCAGTGATTGGCAGTCAGGCTCCACGTTTGCCTTCTTGTGTGTGTTTTGGTTCGGATGCTGATGTAAGTCCAGTGATTGGCATTCAGGCTCCACGTTTGCCTTTGCCAGTGTTTGTTTGTGTGCGTGTCAGCCGAGCTACGAGTGCTCTGATTCTCCTTCGTCCAAGGAGATACGTATGCATAGGATGCGATATCCTAGCGAGCATGTGTCGTTTCCCCAGTCCGAACTACTTCGACTCTGATGTCTATGCCTGATAGACTAAGTAGGCCCAGGATGCGATATCCTGCCGAGTCAGTTTCAGTCAGTTTTCTTTTGTCTCTTTTCAGCCAGTGTGTGTGTGTGTGAGCAGCGTTTTAGCAACCATTTTCCTTTCTATTGTGCGTGGATCCCGTCGAGTACGACGGATGCGTAGGGGTGCTAATACCTTCCTTTCGCATAACCGACTCCCGAACCCATTCTCTTTGGTCGCGAGACCATGTCTTTTCCAGGTTTACTCTGAGCGTTTCCTTTCCCTCTTTTGGGATAAATAACGCACGGTGGCGGCTCTGTTGTTCTTGTTTTCCCGCCGGTTTTTCGCGTGATGCGACAGCTGGCGACTCTGCTGGGGATCTAAGAGAAGTTGACCTATGCTGGTCCATCTTCCCTAAGCGAGTCTCTCCTAGCGCTCTCTAGGTTAGGGCTTTGGTTGCTTTGTGCTGTTATCTATTGCATTCATTTGTATATATGTGCATTTATTGTTTGCATTTATGTTTGCACTTATGTTTGCATTCATTCACATTCATTATTCATCTGGCTGGTTGTCTGTTTCTCTCTGTTGGGGTGGGAGTTACATGAGGTAAAAGGCCTAATACCCAGGCTATGAGTGAAATCTAGGATACTTAGGAATAGAGTGATTCATGAGAAGCGGGTGGTATTGCGCCACTTAGCGGAACATTGATATCACGAGCAGTTCAGACCCTGGTGGGATATTATCGTTACATACTTCGGGTGTGTATATGATGATATTCTGCGAAAGGTTATTTATGCTGCGTTTCTCTCGACCTTACCCTGGCCTAGATGACACCCGTGAGTGGGGAGGGAATGATCATTATTACAGGTACAGTTGGTGACTTGTTGGTGACTTGTTGGTGACTTGTGATCCTGTTGGTGACTATTGGTTCAGAATTTTCGGGTCTCAGATGACTTTGGGTTTCAGATGAATTTGTGGTTCCGAGTTCAAGCCGAAGCTTTGATCCTGTGTTCTGAGAGACACAGCCAACCAGTCGAGTCTGCATCATTTGCATCATAACATATTTATTTTTCAAAAGAAACGCAATAAAAAAAAGATACAAAAAAAAAAGAAAAAGGGAAAAAGAAAACAGAAAAAAAACTAATCCCTGCATGCATATCATTTCTCAGGTACATTCCAGAGCTTGTTCACTGATAGAGATGGCAACAGTCCCAGAGTTGAAGCGGAAGACTTGTTCCTACAGCTTTCACCGTGAACCTTTGACGTCTCTGATTGAGTTGAGCAACCTTATGACCAGTGGTAACCAGAAGGGGTTTGTTGACCAGTATGGAGATATTCTGACACTGTTGAAGATGGTAGTCGATCCGGTGCCGTTGCAGACTCTTCTGCAGTTCTACGACCCAGAGCTTCATTGTTTCACCTTTCAAGATTATCAGTTGGCGCCTACTCTTGAGGAGTACTCCATTCTGCTGAGTGTCCCGGTCCGGTATCAGGTTCCTTTCTTGGATGTGCCCAAGGAGGTTGATTTCAGAGTCGTTGCCAGAGCTCTCCATTTGGGTATCAAGGAAGTCCGTGATAGTTGGAAATCCAGTGGGGATGTTGTAGGATTGCCTTTGAAGTTTCTGTTGAGGGTAGCTAGAGAAGAAGCAGAGAAGGGAAGTTGGGAAGCCTTTCATGCTCAGTTGGCCGTCATGATCTATGGGATCGTCCTGTTTCCGAGTATGCCCAATTTTGTTGACTATGCTGCAGTCAGTATTTTCATTGGAGGAAATCCAGTTCCTACTCTATTAGCTGACACTTACTATGCTATTCACAGTAGGCATGGTAAGGGTGGGGCTATTAGGTGTTGTCTCCCGCTTTTGCTCAGATGGTTCTTGTCTCTCCTGCCAGTCAGTGGACCTTTTGTGGATGCTCAGAGCACGCGTAAGTGGACTCAGAGGGTTATGTCTCTTACTTCCTATGATATCAGATGGCAATCTTACCGGATGGATGTGCGAAACGTCATTATGAGCTGTGGAGGATTCCGTAATGTGCCACTCGTAGGGACTAGGGGTTGCATCAATTACAACCCGGTTCTTTCTCTCCGCCAGTTGGGGTTTGTGATGAAGGGAAGACCACTTGAGGCTGAGGTAGCTGAAAGTGTGTATTTTGAGAAGCAGAGTGACCCGGCTAGATTGGAGCAGATAGGGAGAGCTTGGAAGTCTATTGGTGTGAAGGATGGATCTGTCTTAGGGAAGAAGTTTGCCGTTGCTATGCCCAATTATACTGATTGGGTCAAGGAGAGAGTAGAAACTTTGTTGTTACCCTACGATAGGATGGAGCCGTTGCAGGAGCAACCACCTTTGATCCTTGCTGAGAGTGTGCCCGCGGAGCACTACAAGCAAGCCTTGATGGAGAATCGCCGTTTGAGAGAGAAGAAGCAAGATACTCAGATGGAGCTGTACAAAGCCAAAGCTGATAGGTTGAACTTGGTTCATCAACTCAGAGGAGTGCGAGAAGAAGATGCTAGCAGACTGAGAAGCAAGAAGAGATCCTACGAGGAGATGGAGAGCATGTTAGATGCAGAACACCGGGAGTGCTTGAGGCTGCAGAGGGTTGAGGCCAGCTATCAGAAGAAGATCAGAGACTTGGAGAAGCAACTCAGAGATAAAGACATCCAGTTGAAGAAGGAAGTAGACTTGAGACAGGCACCAGAGAACCACTTTGGAGGAGAAGTGGTAGAGCTTAGACGACAACTGAAGGAGAAGATCACTCTTTTGCCAGAATGTTCAGAATGTGACCTGTTGATAGACCAGTGTCAGTACTTGAAGACTCTCATTCCGGGAGGCCGTTTGTCTTAGCTTGTATCTTTGATATGTATGTTGAGAATCACCTCCAGGCTTGTTGGATGGGATTCATTGTTGTACTCCGATTGTTTGGACTTTCTTTGTCGACTTTGTTGTATGATCCTGTTACTCATATAGATGAGGTTGTTGGTTTCACCTTGTACTCATCACTCTTGTGTATGTTGTTTCTGTGCTTCTGTGTTGTTCTTGCTGCAGGTTGCCATCTTTTGAGGACGACTCAGGCTCTTTGAATGCCTGAGAAATGAACATATCATGTGCATCATACACATCATTAGCACCATACTCATATCATTGTGCATAACAGGTGTTCTTGGTCGTGACTTCTCACTCTTGGTTCCTGTTCAGGCAGGATAGCTGATCAACGTCCGCACCGCTACTCAACAAGACTGAATCAACAGAGAGGTATGGATCAAGTTCAAGCTGAGTTGGCTGAGATGAAGGCTAACATGGCCCAGTTTATGAATATGATGCAAGGGGTTGCGCAAGGTCAAGAAGAACTTCGAGCCATGGTTCAGAGACAAGAGGCTGCAATTCCGCCGGTCAACCATGCTCCGCCAGAGGGAGGTCCGGTTAATGATAACAATGTTACTGCTACTGTACCCATCAACAACTATGTTGTAGGTGATGAGTTGGGGGGTATTCGAATCAACGGTCAACCTATTGTTCCAGATGCCGCTAATGCCAGAGCAGTCCGTGCCCCGGCCTGTAATCCTGTTCCGATTGTTGACAGACAAAAGGATATGTTCACTCTGCTCAGTGAAGACGAAGACGTTCTGGGAAGGGTTGATGAGAGGGATCGTAAAGTTGATGCCCTTGCTGAGAAAATTAGAGCTATGGAATGTCAGAATTCTCTCGGTTTTGATGTTACCAATATGGGGTTGGTGGAAGGTTTGAGAATCCCTTACAAGTTCAAAGCACCGTCCTTCGATAAATACAACGGTACTTCTTGCCCTCGCACCCATGTGCAGGCTTATTATCGAAAAATCTCTGTGTATACCGATGATGAAAAGATGTGGATGTATTTTTTCCAAGATAGTCTATCTGGGGCTTCTTTGGACTGGTACATGGAATTGAAGAGAGATTCTATCCGATGCTGGAGGGATCTGGGTGAGGCCTTCTTGAGGCAATATAAACATAACATGGACATGGCGCCTAGCCGGACTCAGCTGCAGAGTCTATGTCAGAAATCCAATGAGAGCTTCAAGGAGTACGCCCAGAGGTGGCGTGAACTGGCTGCTAGAGTTCAACCCCCTATGCTGGAGAGGGAGTTGACAGATATGTTTATCGGTACTCTTCAAGGTGTGTTTATGGACCGGATGGGGAGCTGCCCATTCGGTAGTTTTTCTGATGTTGTCATTTGTGGAGAGAGGACTGAGAGCTTGATTAAAACTGGGAAGATCCAAGATGTCGGTTCCTCTTCTTCTAAGAAGCCATTTGCTGGGGCACCTCGTCGAAGAGAGGGTGAAACTAATGCTGTTCAACACCGCAGAGATCAGAATAGAATTGAATACCGTCAAGCTGCTGCAGTAACCATTCCGGCACCTCAGCCTCGTCAACAACAACAACAAAGAGTTCAACAACCGCAACAACAACAACAGCAACGTCCGTATCAGCCCAGACAAAGGATGCCTGATCGACGTTTTGATTCGCTACCCATGTCGTACGCCGAACTGCTGCCCGAACTACTCAGGTTGGGGATGGTTGAGTTGCGTACAATGGCTCCGCCTACAGTATTGCCTCCTGGGTACGACGCCAACGTCCGTTGTGACTTTCACTCTGGGGCACCAGGGCATCATACTGAGAAGTGTCGGGCTCTCCAGCACAAGGTTCAAGATTTGATCGATGCCAAGGCGATCAACTTCGCTCCAGTGCCTAACGTCGTAAACAACCCTATGCCTCAGCATGGTGGGCATAGAGTGAACAATATTGAGGGGAAGGAAGCTGAAGATCTGGTTGTTAATGTTGATGATGTTCAGACTTCTCTGTTAGTTGTGAAGGGTCGTCTGCTGAATGGGGGTGTCTACTCGGGCTGTGATGAGGATTGTTTGGGCTGTGCAGAATCTGAGAATGGTTGCGACCAGTTAAGGGCCGGTATCCAGGGTATGATGGATGAGGGTTGTTTGCAATTCAGTAGGGCTGTAAAAGATCGTGGGACAGTGTCAACTATCACCATTTACTTTAAACCGTCTGAAGAACGTGGACAAAGGGTCGTTAGTGCACCTGCAACAAATGGTACCCCAGTTACCATTTCCGTGCCTGTAACCATCAGTGCTCCAACTACTATCGCCGCGTCTGGAAGAAGGGCTGTTGAGAATAGTAGAGCCGTGCCGTGGAAGTATGATAATGCTCACCGCAGTAACAGAAGGGCTGAAAGTCAGACGAGACCAGCGAATCAAGCTCCAGTGACAATTGGTTTACCGAATAGAGTTCCTGCAACTGTTGGTCCGGCTGTGGATAATGTAGGGGGTCCAGGAGGTTTTACCAGAAGCGGTCGTCTGTTCGCACCGCAGCCTTTGAGGGACAATAATACTGAGGCTCTCGCCAAAGCAAAGGGTAAGCAGGCTGTGGTTGAGGAAGAACCTGTCCAGAAGGAAGCGCCCGAGGGGTCATTTGAGAAGGACGTGGAGGAGTTTATGAAGATAATCAAGAAGAGTGACTACAAGATCGTAGATCAGTTGAATCAAACTCCGTCCAAGATTTCTATACTTTCACTGTTGTTGTGCTCTGAGGCACACCGTAATGCCTTGCTGAAGATGTTAAATCTGGCTTACGTGCCTCAAGAGATTTCTGTCAATCAACTGGAGGGTGTGATGGCCAATGTGAGCACCAGGCATGGTGTAGGATTCACCAACCTGGACCTACCGCCTGAAGGGCGGAACCATAACAAGGCCTTGCACATCACCATGGAGTGCAAGGGGGCAGTGTTGTCTCACGTATTGGTAGACACCGGGTCGTCGCTGAATGTGCTGCCTAAGCAGATTCTGAAGAAGATTGATGTGGAAGGGTTTGTGCTTACTCCCAGTGACCTGATCGTCCGTGCTTTCGACGGATCCAAACGTTCTGTGTGTGGGGAAGTTACCTTGCCTGTGAAGATAGGTCCTGAGGTATTCGATATCATCTTCTATATTATGGACATCCAGCCCGCCTATAGTTGTTTATTGGGGCGTCCATGGATTCATGCAGCAGGGGCAGTCTCGTCGACTCTCCATCAAAAACTCAAGTATGTCTGGAACGGTCAGATTGTGACCGTGTGCGGTGAAGAAGAGATTCTGGTGAGTCATCTATCCTCGTTCAAATATGTTGAGGTGGATGGCGAGATCCACGAAACCTTATGTCAGGCGTTTGAGACTGTGGCTCTTGAGAAAGTGGCGTACGCTGAGCAGAGGAAGCCAGGTGCTTCAATTACTTCTTACAAGCAGGCTAAGGAGGTTGTTGATTCTGGCAAAGCTGAAGGCTGGGGCAAGATGGTGGACTTGCCTGTCAAAGAAGACAAATTTGGCGTTGGTTATGAGCCTCTCCAAGCAGAGCAGAATGGTCAAGCGGGTCCGAGTACTTTTACCAGCGCTGGGCTGATGAATCATGGCGACGTCTCTGCAACCGGTAGTGAAGACTGTGACAGTGATTGTGATCTGGACAACTGGGTTCGCCCGTGTGCACCAGGGGGGTCTATCAACAACTGGACGGCTGAAGAAGTGGTTCAAGTTACTCTTCTGACAGAGTAATTTTCTGTTGTTTTGTCATTTTGCATGAAAATCCTACGATCTGCCCAAGGCGTAGTGATTCATTGTAGGGCCTCATCATGTTTTAATGATTATCATTAATGAAGGACATTTTTTGAAATCAAACTTTGTGATCCCTGTCTTTCTATTTTTTGTTTTCATCCTTTTTAAAAAAAAACAATAAAAATGGCAATGTTTTTGTTTTTTGTGACTTTATTGAACTCTTTTTCTAAAACAAAGCATTAAACATGCAGAAGCGATCTTATGGCATTCACTATGAACAGTTCTGTTATGGCTCAGTATGATTTCGACAATCCCATCTACCAAGCTGAAGAGGAGAGTGAGGAAGACTGTGAACTCCCTGCAGAATTGGTCAGATTGCTGAAGCAGGAGGAAAGGGTCATCCAACCTCATCAGGAGGAGTTGGAGGTTGTTAATTTGGGTACTGAGGACGCCAAAAGAGAAATCAAGATTGGGGCTGCTTTAGAGGACTCTGTCAAGAGGAGGCTGATTGAGATGCTGAGAGAATATGTGGAGATATTCGCCTGGTCATATCAAGATATGCCTGGATTAGATACAGACATTGTGGTGCATCGATTACCTCTTAGAGAAGGATGTCCTTCGGTCAAGCAGAAGCTTCGTAGAACGAGTCCTGACATGGCAACTAAGATCAAGGAAGAGGTTCAGAAGCAGTGGGATGCAGGTTTTTTGGCTGTTACAAGTTATCCCCCATGGGTGGCCAACATCGTTCCTGTGCCGAAGAAGGATGGTAAAGTCAGAATGTGTGTCGATTACCGGGATTTGAATAGAGCGAGTCCGAAAGATGATTTCCCATTACCTCACATTGATGTATTGGTTGATAATACGGCTCAATCCTCGGTATTCTCTTTCATGGATGGTTTCTCCGGATATAATCAGATCAAGATGGCGCCAGAGGACATGGAAAAGACGACATTCATTACACCTTGGGGCACGTTCTGCTATAAGGTGATGCCATTTGGGCTAAAGAATGCTGGTGCTACCTATCAGAGGGCAATGACGACTCTTTTTCATGACATGATGCACAAAGAAATTGAAGTGTACGTAGATGATATGATTGCGAAGTCGCAGACAGAAGAGGAGCACCTGGTTAATTTGCAGAAGCTGTTTGACCGGTTGAGAAAGTTCAAGCTGAGGTTGAATCCGAACAAGTGTACGTTTGGGGTGAGATCAGGGAAGCTTTTAGGCTTCATTGTCAGTGAGAAAGGGATTGAGGTTGATCCAGCAAAAGTCAAAGCTATTCAAGAGATGCCTGAACCGAAAACGGAGAAGCAAGTCCGTGGGTTTTTAGGGAGGTTGAACTACATTGCAAGGTTCATATCTCACCTAACTGCCACGTGTGAACCAATTTTCAAACTGCTTAGAAAGAATCAGGCGATCAAGTGGAATGATGACTGTCAGAAAGCTTTTGACAAGATAAAAGAGTATTTACAGAAACCTCCAATCCTTATACCTCCAGTTCCAGGGAGACCTCTGATAATGTACCTGTCAGTGACTGAGAACTCGATGGGGTGTGTATTGGGACAGCATGACGAGTCTGGTCGAAAAGAGCATGCCATATACTACCTTAGCAAAAAGTTTACCGACTGTGAAACAAGATATTCACTGCTCGAGAAAACTTGCTGTGCTTTGGCCTGGGCTGCTCGCCGACTGAGGCAGTATATGTTGAACCATACTACCTTATTGATTTCTAAGATGGATCCAGTGAAGTACATCTTTGAGAAACCAGCTCTCACCGGACGTGTTGCTCGTTGGCAGATGATTCTAACAGAATATGATAT
Organism: Lathyrus oleraceus; assembly: GCF_024323335.1. Classification (NCBI taxonomy): domain Eukaryota; kingdom Viridiplantae; phylum Streptophyta; class Magnoliopsida; order Fabales; family Fabaceae; genus Lathyrus; species Lathyrus oleraceus. Next base: position 351,004,946 of record NC_066581.1, read on the forward strand.
TCAGTACACGTCACAAAAGGCCATCAAAGGTAGTATTCTGTCAGACTACCTCGCCGAGCAACCGATTGAAGATTATCAGCCTATGATGTTTGAATTCCCTGATGAAGACATCATGTATCTTAAATGAAAGATTGCGAAGAGCCTCTTGTCGAGGAAGGACCGGATCCGGATGACAAATGGACACTGATGTTTGATGGGGCTGTGAATATGAACGGTAACGGTGTTGGGGCAGTATTGATCAATCCTAAAGGTGCTCATATACCTTTTTCTGCCAGATTGACGTTTGACGTCACCAACAACGAAGCTGAGTATGAGGCTTGTATCATGGGGATAGAAGAAGCCATTGATCTGAGGATCAAAACGCTTGACATTTATGGAGATTCCGCTCTAGTGGTCAATCAAGTCAACGGAGATTGGAATACGAATCAGCCGCATTTGATTCCGTATAGAGATTACACCAGAAGAATACTGACGTTCTTCAAGAAGGTGAAGTTGTATCATGTCCCCCGGGATGAGAATCAGATGGCTGATGCTTTGGCAACTTTGTCGTCTATGATCAAAGTTCATTGGTGGAATCATGTGCCACATGTTGCGGTGAATCGACTTGAGAGGCCTGCGTATGTGTTTGCAGCCGAGTCTGTTGTGATTGATGAGAAGCCGTGGTATTATGACATCAAGAACTTCCTCAAGACTCAGGAGTATCCTGAAGGTGCGTCGAAGAATGACAAGAAAACCCTGAGGAGGCTAGCTGGAAGCTTCTATTTGAATCAGGATGATGTGCTGTATAAGAGAAACTTTGACATGGTCTTGCTCAGATGCGTGGACAGACCCGAGGCGGACATGTTAATGCAGGAAGTTCATGAAGGTTCCTTCGGTACTCATGCCGGCGGACATGCAATGGCTAAGAAATTGTTGAGAGCGGGTTATTACTGGATGACTATGGAATCCGATTGTTTCAAGTATGCTCGGAAGTGCCATAAGTGTCAAATCTATGCTGATAAGGTGCATGTACCACCAAGCCCTCTGAATGTCATGAATTCGCCTTGGCCGTTTGCCATGTGGGGCATTGATATGATTGGGAAGATTGAGCCCACTGCTTCGAATGGACATCGCTTCATTTTGGTTGCGATTGACTATTTCACCAAATGGGTGGAAGCAGCTTCCTATGCTAACGTTACCAAACAAGTGGTTACCCGGTTCATCAAGAAAGAAATCATCTGTCGTTATGGAGTTCCTGAGAGAATCATCACTGACAATGGTTCGAATCTCAATAACAAGATGATGAAAGAGCTTTGTAAAGATTTCAAGATTGAACATCACAATTCTTCTCCTTACAGACCGAAGATGAATGGTGCTGTAGAAGCGGCGAACAAGAATATCAAGAAGATTGTGCAGAAGATGGTCGTTACGTACAAGGATTGGCATGAGATGCTGCCTTTCGCTTTGCATGGGTACCGTACCTCAGTACGTACGTCGACCGGGGCAACCCCTTACTCCCTTGTGTATGGTATGGAAGTTGTCCTACCTGTTGAAGTGGAGATTCCTTCTCTGAGAGTTTTATTGGATGTCAAGCTGGACGAAGCCGAGTGGATTCGAACAAGGTTTAACGAGTTGAGCCTTATCGAAGAGAGACGGCTAGCAGCTGTATGCCATGGACAGTTGTATCAGCGAAGGATGAAGCGAGCCTTTGATCAGAAAGTGCGTCCTCGAAGCTATCAGATCGGTGATCTAGTTTTGAAGAGGATCCTCCCTCCCGGTGCAGATAACAGGGGCAAGTGGACTCCTAATTATGAAGGTCCATATGTTGTGAAAAAGGTATTCTCCGGTGGAGCCTTGATGCTTACAACTATGGATGGTGAAGATTTTCCGTCTCCTGTTAACTCAGATGTAGTCAAAAAATACTTCGCATAAATTGACCCGCTGGACAAAAGGAAGAAAAAGAGTCCAGGCAAAAAAAGGGCATCCCGGCGAACCAAAAAACAGAAAGAAAAGGTTCGGGCAAAAATTAGGGATAAAATGAAAAGAATTTGTACACCCGGTAAGTCGAAAACCCGCAAGGGCGGCTTAGGCAAAAATGGGTATCCCGGTGGATTGAAAACCCGAAAGGGCGATCCAGGCAAAAGAGGGATTAAAGCGAAGACTACAGTCTGAGTTGTCTGTACTTCATCAAGCTTTGTCGTCTGCCATCTCGAAAGATGTGATCCGTCCAGTCATTCTTCTCAGAAAGCAAGGAGTTGGGAGGAAAACTGATGATCTGTGAGTTATAACAGAATTGGGAAATAGTGGATGTCGTGTTCACGTTGCCATTAGGATAGATTTTTCCTTTTGTGCGCAATTACCTCTTTCTAGGAATTGCTTCCCAATGTATTTGCCTCTTCAGGTGCATTTTCAATCAATAAAAGTCGTTATTCAGATAAATGGCTCTTTTGTTTTTATTTTTCTACTGTTTTGTTTGCAAAAATGTCCGAATTTTTGATAAGCATTGCATATAAAAACATGAAGGCTAAACAATGACTTGCAGGATGACGAAACATTTGAGAATCATTTTGAATGTTGAGGGCACTTGAGCGTATCTTGTCCATGTACCCCCTGGGGGCATTTTGTTGTGCTGTTTTCAGGTTGGCATCTGTGAGGACGTTTCCTCAGCAGATATTTTCCCCAAGCAAGTTTGGAAGCTATCAGAGCTGTGTTCCCCTGCGAAGACGTCTGTGGATAGTGCCTTCTATTCCCCAACAGATCTAAGGATTGCCTATCCCCAGCAGGCCTGTATTTGCCGTTTTCCTCCCCGAGTGAGGCAGGCTCATTGAATTTTATCTCCAGCATTTATCCTATTTGTGGACTGAAGGTTATCCCCAGCGGAGTTTACCTTTCCCCAGCAGCAGTGCTATTCTCCAACATGAGTGAGAAGTCGTTGCTCTCCTTACAGTGTCTCCCCGCAGAGTTGGAGTACCCGATCAGTTTTGGCTCCCCAGCCGGAGTTTTTCATCATTTTTGCATTGTTGCATGTTAGTAATCATTGCGTCCTCAAATTGCGTAGCATTCCCATTCAATATGGAGCATTACGCCATAGAAAAATTCAAACATATGCATTCATGTGTTAACCTCACCAGACCGTATCCCCGGCAGAGGCGGATCATTTCATTCAACATCAGCACAGCAAGTCTGCTACAATTGCTCTTGACAGCGTTCAGGTTTGATATCCCCACAGAGGTTTATTACCTCACCCGTTGGTGACAGAAAGTTTGTTTCTCCCCAGTGAGACCCCCAGCAAGTGGTCAACCTTGCCTTGACATATCTAAAAGGTCGTTCTTGTGATACCGGTAAGTGTCATACCAGCACCCGCGTGTGTTTCATTGTTTGGTGTCGGTAAACACCATTGTTTCGGTGTCTGTAAACATCGGGTTTTCTCCCCAGTCATCAGTAAATGTCTGGTTATCATTTTTGGTGTCGGTAAACACCATTGTTTCGGTGTCTGTAAACATCGGGTTTTCACCCCAGTCATCGGTAAATGTCTGGTCATTTTTTGATGTCGGTAAACATCATCTTTCGATGTCGGTAAACATCGAGTCTTTTCTGCAGTCATCGGTAAGTGTCTGATAATCCCCAGCTAGAAATCCCCAGTAGAGTCATCGGTAAATGTCCTATCTGGTTTCCAGTTGCAAATATTTATTTTTTCCCTTAGTGAAGTGTTCCCCAGTCATCGGTAAATGTCTGGTCGTTTTTGGATGTCGGTAAACATCATCTTTCGATGTCGGTAAACGTCGAGTCTCATCCCAGTCATCGGTAAATGTCTGGTCATGCTTTGTTTCCTTGTTGATAAAATCAAGATCCCCAGAAGTCGTCGGTAAACGTCTTGTCTGATTACACCACAAAGATTTTGTTCCTCCCCAAGTGGAGACGCCATCGGTAAATGGCCCCGTATGCTTCGATATCGGTAAATATTGAATGCCCAGTTTTATCCGCCATCGGTAAATGGCCCCGTTTTCTTCGATATCGGTAAATATCAGATCCCCAGTTGCAGTAGCCATCGGTAAATGGTCAAGTTGAAGTTGATATCGGTAAATGTCAAGTTTCTTTGAAGCCACCATCGGTAAATGGTCTTGCTTCCTTTTACATCAGATTTGTTTCCCAGCAGCCATCGGTAAATGGTCTTGCTGAAGTTGATATCGGTAAGTATCAAGTTTCCAGTTTCTAACCATCGGTAAATGGTTTCGCCTTTCTGAAGTTGTCAATTGCAGGCGTCATCAGTCAATGACGTGGTTCTCCTTGTATCATATCCAGCAGAGTGCAAATTCTACGGTTCTTGGTATTCAATCCCTGTTTACCCTGAAAGTCTGACAGCCGTTGCTCTCATCCGTTCGGGTTCCCAGCTGATTGAATAGGGGCAGCTGTAGCACCTCAAATTTGCACCTATCATTGTACATACATTCTCATATTAGGTCATAGCATAACATGATCCACTGCATAGCATTGCATTGTCCCATTTGCCTCAAGTGCAAGCCAATCAAGAAATTAGGTCAAACTGGTCAGGAGATCAGTCAGTCAAGCAAGCAAGCACAATTCTCAAGGAGCCAAGGCCCTAGGGTTGGTCCAATATGTTCACATGACTTGGGGATCCATTTGAAGTGATTAGGTCAAGGATTGGATGTTCAGAAGTCATCAGTCAATGCACAGTCAGTCAGAAACCCTAAAAGTCAACTGTTGGTCAACTGTGCATTTAATCAGTGATTTGATGATGGAAATTGGTTTGAGAGGTCTCATTCATGTCCATATAAGCCTCATATATCATGGCAAACACCATCATGGAAGAATTTGAAGCCAGATCAGAAATTTCCAAAAATGGAAACTGGACCTGTAATTGAAACCTGCCAAAAATGGAAAGTCTTGATCCTCAAACTTACATCATGATACAAGCTTCAAATGAATTTTTTCCCAACATGAAAGTTGAAGATCTTGTTCTCCCATTTCCAAAAAGTCCAAGAACACTCAATTCCCATGTATGGTTGGCAAGTTATGATCGAATCGTTTTCAGAAATTTTTGAACTTCAAAAGGCCATATCTCTCAAACCATTTGGCCAATTTGGGTGGGGTTTTTTCCAACAAGTCACATTTGATCCCCTCTTTCCAAAAATGTAACTCTCATGTGCCAAAACATCACCATGCAAAATGGCCTTTTTGAACCTATCATGTTTAAATTTCAAGTGAAGTGAAAATTTGAAGTTTTGAATTAAGCAATTTCTAACATTTTGGCCAATTAGAACTTGCTTGGAATGTTATTTGCAGCTTGTTTGAGGCCAAATTCGTGCAAGTACATACACCCATGCCAACTTGCTTGAAAATTGGAAAGAAAGTACACTTTCACCCACTCTACTCCATATTTTCATGAACCATCAAGTACCACAAAAACAGCAGACACACATTTTTTTCTGCTGAATGAACCCCTAGTTGCAGCCTCAAAACAAAAAAACTTCACTCATTCTCAAAAACTTCATTTTTTGCATTTTTCCAAAATCTGTAAAAAAACCTTCAAAGAGCACGACCATACTACTGTTGCTGCATCATCCAAGCATCATTTCATGCACATTTCAGCCATCATTCTTCAACTGTAAGAGGCTCTGGACCAACTATTTTTGCAAAGCTCCTTCAAATGGCAGAGTTGATTTAGAGCCAAATCAGTTTGTTCCAAGCCAAGAATCCTCAACCATGCATCGTGTGGGAGGCTGAAGCATATCTGTTTTGATCCACCACTGCCAGAAAACCACTGAATCACTGCTGCCTTGCAAGAACAGGTAAAATTCGCATTTAACCATTTGCGAAATCATGTAATACATCTTAAAGATCTCTTCACCATGAACACGTTGAGCTTTGAATCGATGCAAATGGTTAAGTATTTGTGGAGTTATGCCGTTTTAAAGTTTGATGATGAAATGAGTTTTTATTCGATTCTTCGTGTTTAGCGTGATTTAACGAAAATGGAGTTTGGAATGTTGATGTGCGATGCTTGCTGAGTTGAATGATGTGCTTAATTCATGATTCTGGGAAATTTGTTCATCCCCTTTGATGAACACGATGAGCACTGTTGTTGTAACCAAACCCTAAATTATTTCCAGTTTTTTTTTGGTTTTTCTCACGTACCTGCATGCTGCTGAACACTGTACTATCGCCATGCCCTATCACCAATTGCCACGCAGGATTTACAACACGCACCGTTTCATTAAATTTTTCAAGTAATTACTGAAATGCCACTCCGTGTTTAAATATCCATTAATTCATATTATTTTTCAATATTTATTTCACTTTGGTTACACAACTTACAAAATTCATAATTCAATCATTTTTGATCCAAAATTCATGGAAATTTTTGCATTGTGTTCTGTTTGATGTCTAGTATTTTATCATGATTTTTCCAGGATTTTTGCATGGTCGAATTTTTAATGGCATTAGGGTTTGTGACATGTATGCATATTTTGTACCTTTTGCCAAAACATTTGTGAAATGGTGATACTTTATCCAATGGCTCCCAAATTTTTTGTGCTTAAACTAGACACATTCATGGTGATTTTGGTGTAGAGTTTGTGAATTTATCTTATCTGGATTGTGAGTTATGAATTTTTGAATTAGGGTGTGACAATTTGTGTCACACCATTGATGTCCAACTTCATGATTTTCATTACCATGCTTCTTGACCTCCAATTGATCTGATTTTTTGCATGAACCTACTCTTGTATGTCTAGTTCACATGTGAATTTTCTTGGATTTATTTGTGGCATTTCCTAATTGTTTGAGATTTTCTCCCCTGTTTAGTCATATGTTGACTTTTTGTGACACATGTTCCCATTTCATTTGTGAAATTCTCATACTTTATTAGATGGACATGAAATTTTACATGAGATAACTAGACATCCTCATCTTTGCCATGGTTTTAGTCCCATTCATTTATCATACACCATCTCTGATTTATGATTTTTCTAAGTTGATGCAAGTTTGGTTGACTTCTTTGAGCATGTTCAAAATTGCTTTGACTTTCTGATTTTCATTGACTGCCTTCCACTCATCCAAATGAGATGAAATTTGACATGCTTACCATGCTGTGGGTTGTGATTGATCATGATTTATTTGGTGATTTTTGGAAATGTTTAAGAATGCTTTTGAGTTAAGTCTTGCTGTTGACTTCTATGAGCTTCTAAATGCCATGTTTTGACCTAATTTGCTCATGAAATGATGATGATGATTGATATGAATGTGAACCCAATTGGTTGTGTTTCTTGATTGTTTGAACATGATTTTGAATGCTTGCCCTTTGCTGTTTTGACTTTTTCATTCTCTTTTGACCCTAGGCTTGCCCTAGTGGTCCTGTTACTCACCTTTGAGCTCATGTTTTCAGGTTGACCAACAAATGACCAATGAGACCAATTCTTTTTGATTGAGCTTGCTTGAATATCATTGACTAATTTGTTTGTTTTGTAGGTGGCTTGGCTCACATGCCTTAAGCCTTGTGCCTTGCACATTCATTTGCTTCTGACTTACTGTTGACTTCTGTTTCCTTTTGCTTTGTTTGAAGTTGTATACTAATGTCTGCTTGACTATTTCAGGTGCCTTTAGTTGCTTAGTTCCCTGTGAACTTTTGCTTTGCTTTGCTTGTATAAGCAATTTTCATTGAGGTATAACTTCCTAACTTCATGTAGTCTGGAAGACCTGGCCTGTTACTTGGCCAGGCAACTGTCTGAAGTCCTCCTTAAGAGGCAATGTTTGTGACTGTTTACATTTGTCCTTGTATAGAGTCAAAGACCTCCTAAGTGAAGAGGCAATTGGCAGAACCAAGGGATAAGCAACCTATCCCCTGCTATTCAGTGTGTCTTCTGTTTTGCTCACACCACTGTGTTGATGCATTGCAGATACAAACCCAAGATCTTGTACAATTGTACAGTTGAGTCAGTATCAAATGTGTAGAAGGGTTCCCACTTTCTGAACCCACACATTCTTGTCTTAAGCTCTCCCAGGCCAGGGATAAGAGCTGTGAAGTCTCATCTTCACTCATCTCCTTTCATCTGCTTCACCTTAGCCCCTCAATGGCAAGGTTAAGAGCACATTCACCCAGTTCCAGAGGTTTGTTTGTTGAGGTTGATATGACCCCTCGACTAAAACCTAACCCTTGTTTGAGCCACTTGCTTGTGTATAGTGTGTGCTATCTGTGCTTGTATGTTTGTTTGACTTGCTTCCTGTGCAAGTTAGGGTTAGTTTAGACTTGCTTCCTGTGCAAGTTAGGTTTTGCTTGGCTTGCTCCCTGTGCAAGTTAAGTGTGTGTGTGGCTTGCTTCCTGTGCAAGTCACGACTAGGATAGGCTGGCTCCCTGTGCCAGTTAGCTAGAAACCTTAACTTAGGGTTGATTTTGCATGATAACATCTAGGCTCGAGTCGTAGTCTCCCTAGTGTTGTGTCTCCCTCTGTTATCTGGTTAGGCTAGTCCTGTATCCCTCCGTAGGGGAACTACGTCGCCCTGATCCTCATACCAGATGAGGTACGTAGGCAGGAGATGAGCAGATCTCTCCGGGCGCCCGTGTCTTTGTTTTGTGTTGTTGTGTGCTTGGAAGCTGATGTAAGTCCATCGAGTGGCAGTTAGGTTCCAGTGTGCGTGTGTTTGGTTCGGATGCTGATGTAAGTCTAGTGATTGGCAGTCAGGCTCCACGTTTGCCTTCTTGTGTGTGTTTTGGTTCGGATGCTGATGTAAGTCCAGTGATTGGCATTCAGGCTCCACGTTTGCCTTTGCCAGTGTTTGTTTGTGTGCGTGTCAGCCGAGCTACGAGTGCTCTGATTCTCCTTCGTCCAAGGAGATACGTATGCATAGGATGCGATATCCTAGCGAGCATGTGTCGTTTCCCCAGTCCGAACTACTTTGACTCTGATGTCTATGCCTGATAGACTAAGTAGGCCCAGGATGCGATATCCTGCCGAGTCAGTTTCAGTCAGTTTTCTTTTGTCTCTTTTCAGCCAGTGTGTGTGTGTGTGAGCAGCGTTTTAGCAACCATTTTCCTTTCTATTGTGCGTGGATCCCGTCGAGTACGACGGATGCGTAGGGGTGCTAATACCTTCCCTTCGCATAACCGACTCCCGAACCCATTCTCTTTGGTCGCGAGACCATGTCTTTTCCAGGTTTACTCTGAGCGTTTCCTTTCCCTCTTTTGGGATAAATAACGCACGGTGGCGGCTCTGTTGTTCTTGTTTTCCCGCCGGTTTTTCGCGTGATGCGACATCAGGTACTTTAAATTTCAGGGGTATAACCAAGCCAGGAACTAAAAACATGTTTAAAGCATCCAGATCAAAAGCATCATGCCCATCTATAGCTTTAAGTCATTTATCTAGAACACGATACTTTTCAGCAATCTCAATAACCTTTGGTCTCTTGGTCTTCCTCGTCGGGATTTCTCTTTAGGATTTTGGATTCGAGAATGCAACACTCTAATCCTTAATATAATCATGAGGTGAGGAATGTCCATCTCGGACAATGGGATGTTCTTCAATAGCGAGGGCCTCAACTAGGATCCGTACATGATGAGGTTGAGCAAGGCCGCTTACTTGAGGTGAAATGACATTTTCAATGACGACAATCCGTTGAATGTTGTCCTCTTTCTTTACCAAAGTTATCATAGAATCTATGAGTTGGCTTAACTATTTTTTTTATCAGATCAACATCTTCCCTCAACACAGTCTGGTTTTTCTCTCCAGGGTCCATGATCTTTTAAAAATTGCTTCAAGTCCGATATGAGCGTCAGAAAATCAACTGCGGATTATGGACACAAGATGGAAGAGTTTTTTTTTGTATTTGAATGATATGAAATGCATGCTGATGAATGCAAATGCAATTGTACATGAAAGGATGCAATGGGATTCCATGCATTTTTTTAATTTTTTTTGTTCGACATATGGGTTAATAGGTCTGAGGTATGGATGACAAATTGCTTTTCCAAGAATGGGTTCTTACCAGGTATGATCTAGGGGTTTGCAAAGGTTCCCAGAGTCATGGATCCACAAGATTGTTTGCCGCATACGACTACTTACTTGTTGGACGTCAATTCCATCAAGATAATCTATTCTGGGTGAGAACCTCGTATCAACTCAACTAGAAATGCATCTCGCAGACCCATACTACGCAACCATCAACTTAGGGGTTCTAGACAAAGGTTACTAGAGTCATGGATCCACAAGATTGTTTGTCACCTGAGGAAATTTACTTTTTGGGCGTCAACTCCATCAAGTGAAACTATTCTGGGTGAGGTTCTCATATCGACTCAACAAGAAATGCATCTCGCAGACCCATACTATGCAACAATCATTCTTAGTTAGCCAAAGGGTTAAGGTTATACAAATGGTCCTTAGAGTCATGAACCCTAATGAAAACGTTGTTTCTTACGGAAATTTACTTCGCGAGCGTCAACATTCTCAAAAGGATCTACTCTAAGTGAGGTTCTTGTATCGACCCAGAGAGAAATGCATCTCGCGAACCCACACTACTCAACCTCATCCAATCTTATGTTTCCACTCAAGACTCGGTAGACAGTCTTTCCCTCAAAGTTTGCAATCAGAGTATCCAAGTACCATATCACAATAGAGCTATAACACATAACAATATAACAATAATAAAAGCATAAGAAAAATAAAAGCCACACAAGTAAACAAGTATAAGCACACACAAACAAAACATAAACTAGGCTTGACTCACTTAGGGAGGTTTCCCCAACAGAGTCATCATCAGTCCTACCTTGAAAAATGAGAACACGATGCTCGAGAAACACAATTGCACGTTCGCGGGATGGACTTAACAGAGTTGCCACCGAACTTTATTTATTCCCAAAGAGGGAAAGGGAAAAATATTGATAAAACCCCTAAAAGAAAGACAATGATATTGGTCGTCGCAAGCAAAATCAGGGTCTAGGAATCGGTTACGCAAGGGGAAGGTATTAACACCTCTCACGCTCGTTGTACCCAATGGGTACCGTTTGATTAGTTGTGTGTGTTAGTGTTAGCTTAGAAATATTAGGCTTCTCAAGTTATTAAAAGGAAAAAGGATAAAACAATAAAAGGTTTATTTTTTATTAGGGTGCGAAAAAAGAAAAGAGAAAATGTTTTTTGGATTTTTTATTAATGTGCCTGACGAGACTTTGAATCTCGTTTTTACGTATCTCCAGATGCAATAGAGAACTCAAGCTTACGTAGTTTTGGATAAAAAAATATTTTTTATCGATTGATACAAGATAGATTTCGTTAAAATCAACCAACAAACAAACATTTTCTACCCAGAACTATGTAAGCCTTAAGTTCTTTACTACACCCGGAGATACGTAGGAGCGAGATTCAAATTTGTGTCAATGAACACTAATAAAATATCTAAACACATTTTCTATTTTATTTTTTTTCATCTTAATAAAAAATAAACTTTTTTATCCTATCCTTTTTCCTTTTAATAACTTGAGAAACCTAACATTTCTAAGCCGACATTAACGCGCACAACTAACTAAGCGATCCTCGTTAAGTACAATGGACGTGAGAGGTGCTAATACATTCCCCTTGTGTAACTGAGTCCCAAACCCTGATTTGGTTGGGAGGACCAATATCATTGTATTTCTTTTAGGGGGTTTATCGATTTTTTCTTTTTCCCTCTTTGGGAATAAATAAAGTTATGCGGAGACTCTGTTAAGTCCATCCCGCGAACTTGCGATTGCGCTTCGTGAGCATCGTGTTCTCATTTTTCGAGGTACGACACATCTTAACAATTTTTCATTAGAAATAACCAAGTACATCATGAAAAGTCATCAATGAAAATTACAAAGTAATAATATCCTAAAGGTGAATTAACGCGACTAAGACCCCAAATATCATAATGAACTAAAGCAAAAGGTGATGCAACACTTTTATTTACTCGTTGACAATTGGTGTGACGAGTTTGTTTGCCTAATTGACACAAGTAACACTAAAATTAAGAAAGCTTAGAAGAACTAGGAACTAAAAGAATCATTTTATTAAGGCGATGGTGACCCAAACATTGATGTATAAGGTTTTGAGAAGCAATAAAAGCATATGCCACAAGTAGAGATAGATGATATAATCCTCCGGACTCACTCCCTACTCCAATCGTCCATCTTATATATTGATCCTACATAGAAACAAAATTATCATTAAAAAGAACTAAAAAATCAAGAGTACGAGTGAGCTTGTTAAAAGATATTAGATTAAAATGACAACTAGAAATATAAAGGAAAAAAGTCTAAAGACATGTTTGGAAGTGGGTGTGTCTGACCAAGACCTTGAACTTTGATTTTAGAGTTATCTGCCACAGTGACAGAAGGAAAATAATCATAATAAAACAAGTTAGATAAAAGATATTTATTACGAGTCATATGATCAGAGGCACCAGATTCAAGGACCCAAGGGCCAAGAGAGGATGTAGAGACAAAGGCTACAAGATTACCAAACTAAGCAACAATGGCAAATGATGATGGTTGATGGGTTGCTTTAAACTAAATGACCTTATTATAATCAGTGGCTGAAATAGTAACATCTTTGGTTATAGTCGATTGAGTAGCAACAATAACCCTATGTTGTTGTTGTTGTTCTCTTGCCTTTGTACAACGTTTAACTTCAATATGGTTGTAACGATTGCAATAGTTACAATGAATACCATGGCGTTTTCCATAGTGTCCTCTGGTTCGTCCATCATGACCATGGTACTGGGAAGCAAAAGAATATAATTTAGCGAGAGATGGAATAGATATTGGTCCAAAAGCATGAGGTGTACGAAACCACATCTTGACAACACCAACCCATAGGTTGTAGTTGAATGTCCCAATTAGTTTCTCGCACGTGATAAGTGAAACTTTGGTAAACGTGATGAAATCAGTGTTTCCCATGAGAGTTGATGGTTAGAAAATAAAATCTGAGTGCAGATCTAAAATCAGGAAAGAAAATCGAGCGAGGCAGTGCATGTGAGCAAGTGAGACACTGGTTGATAGTGACTTTCTAGGGACGGGATGGATCGGAGCAGACAGTTCTGTTTGTGGAGGTGGTGTGTCAGGAAGCCTCCAGAATCAGTGGAACTGATGACAATAGTATGGTGGTGACTGGAAAAAGATGAAAAAACTGATGTAGAAACGAGTCACCAAAAAATTCTCATCGGGAGATAATGGGTCAACCGGATAAAGCAAAACGAACAATTGACATTTAATAGGCTCTAGATACCATATTAAAATATGAGAGAGTGAGAGTCATTTGAATAAACCGCGTGTCTGAATAGCACTACAAAGATTGTATTATATAGTGAGAGTTACAACTTATTGAATTAATTACATATGGAATATGCTACAATATATTATATTACATGGGGAATATGTTATGGTTAGAGGTGTTCAAAACCAAACCAACCCAATATAAAACAACAAATCAAACAAACTAAATTGAAACAGTAAAAAATCGCATTTGGTTTGGATGTGTTTGGGTCATTTTTTAACAAAACCGCGCGATTCAGTTTAGTTTGGGGTTTGTATTTTGCAAACCGGACTAAACCAAATCAAATTGCATTATGCTATAACCAAAACTTCACTTATCCCACATCCAACCCAAAACTCAAATATATTATGCCTTAACCTTCCAATTACGAACGATTTTCTCTTACTCACACTTAGGGTTTTTGTTTCAATCTTCTTAAATATGCCATAGTAGTATCGCACATTCTTCTCATTCTCCTTCTCATGTATGTATAACCTTATCTACTATAATCTCTCCTCATTTTTATGTTACTGTTTTCTCTTCCAATTACATTTTTATCACGCCTTTCTTCTCTAATATCACATTTCTTATGTTCTTTCTTTTTCTTCTTCTCTAATCTCTCCTCTAATATATTTTTTTATGTTTTATTATAATATCTTTGATATTATTTTATGCTACTATTTTATATTTTTTATTCCACTTTTGTCTAGTCTGATTTTTGTATATTGAATGAGAAGATTTTGTCTAAATATGATGAGTTTTGATGTTATTTGGTAATGTATGAATGGCTAAACATAACGTTATGTTGTTCTCTATAGATATATGTATGACTCAATAAAAATCTTGTAAAAAACCGAATCAACCTAAACCGAATTGGTTTGGTTTGGTTTGATTTATTTTTAAAAGACAATCGAACCAAACCGAACCAAATACTTTCTTTTCTTGCAGTTCATTTTTATCGTCAAAACTGTCCAAACATCGCCGCGGACACCTCTAACTATGTTGTATTATACTTTATTCTAAATAGGCCAAAGAATATTCTATGGAATATTTTACATACAGATATTTCCATGATTGATTCTTAAAAAGATCCACTAATTAAAAAATATATTGTTCATTTAACTTAACAAACTTATTCTACATTAACTATAAGTGAACGTTTGTTTCACGGTATAAAAAATTAATCCCGAGAAATAATTTTTCTACGCATAACATTTCATGAAATAAATTTTTATAAAAGATGTTTGAGTAAAATCTTAAAATCCCAAGAATATTTTTTTTTTATAATAAATTATAATTATAGATAAAAATAATTATAAAAATGAAATACTGTGTAGTAGTTGGGGTAACCAACGATTTTTTACATAAATTTTGATAATAAATGTCAGGAATAAAAGATTCCAACCTCTATAAAAAAAGATTAGAAATTCAGTAAATATGGAAAAAATTATTTGCTAGTAGTTTTTTTCAAAGGAATAATTTTGTATTCTCTTCTGATGAATATAAGTATTTTTATTTCCAATATCAAGTTTTCAAAAATATATTTTGTACAATTTAATTGATATACACCGACAATTTAAATTTTTTTTATACTATCATTTAATCAGAACCACTGATTTATTTGAAAGGTTTGACTTTTATTTTAAACATTTAAAAAATAATACAAACGGATGATTATGATTCATTGACAGAGTAAATACACATTCTCACCAAATTACATAAACTTCCTTCATGAAAACTATTTTCTATGCTAGAGCAACAAAATTTTGAGACCGTACTCAGATCCTACACTAAACTAATTCAAATATGCATAATTGCCTTTTAGTGACTAATTTTGTTAGTCACTAAATCGTTCATAAAACTATATAAACTCAAATCCTACACCAAAGCAATTCCCTTATCGTCACACATTCGTCTTTTTTTTATCTCTCAAACAAATAGAATCTCTCATGTCTCACAGCAAAATCATTGTCCACTTCCCTAATCTTTTATACCACACTGAATCGTGCCTCCCTAAGCTCTCAAACTACAACCAACCACGACCTTTTTGTTGTACATGACTTAAGGTACTAAATGTTGCTTGTTTACACGAAGACATGGCCACTGTTAGTACAATTTTTGGTAATATTCCTTGGTCTCTCATTCAACCACCAAATTAAAATAAACATGAACCCTAATTTCTAAAATATGGGAAAAAGGTAAACTCTCAAAATGTATTTTAAACGTCATATGTCATATGACACATAAATAAAAGTTAAAGTTATTACTATCAATCGGATAAAAAGAACTAAACTAATAAAACTTAATCAAATTAAAGCATCAACATGACACTAAAGAACCAATATTTTTCTAAAACTAAAAGAAGAGAGCAAAAACCTATATAAACCTTTTACCTAAATAAAGAGAAAAGTTTATGTTTCTAGTTGATATTTTATTCTATTTTTATATTAAAATATTTTAATCAGTTATAATATTAAACTTTTCTATTTTATTTTGTATTGAGATATTTTATCTTAATTTGATACTAAAATGTTTTATCTTTGTAATTTATTTAGTAATTCATGTTGTTGAAATAAGTTTAATTTTACAACTATCCTTAAGTTTTGATAATAATAAAGTGTAGAGAATAATTTTGTACTCTAACCATTTTGTTGAGTGTGAAGAAAATTGGAAACAAATTTTGACTCTGAAGATGTCCAGACTCTGAACCAAAGAATATAAGCGTTCAAACAAGTCAACTCCGATATATCAAGTCAACGTTCTGAACAGAGACTCTGATATAAAGCTCTAACTATCTGTTTGTGAAAGTGTTAGAACCAAGTTGTTCAAAGACTCTATTTGTTTCACCAAGTTTTAATGACAAAACTTGGAAATACTACTCAAACTTCATCAACAAATATCAGAAGCCTCTAAATGGAAGTTAAGTTAAAAGTCAACAAAGATTTGATGTGACAGAAGTATAAAAGCAAATCTACGTTTTTGATAAAGTACTGTACTTTATGTCAAAGAAGTCTTATGTGTCCCATCATCTTCACCAACTACAGGCTATAACGTCACTTTAGTGTTGCACTTGAAATGATCATTTTACAACGGATACTTAGAGGATATTGCATCTTCACCTCCAACAGATCTATTTTGCTTCTATTTAAAGAGGTATTTGAAGATTGAAAAAAAAACTTTTGATATGCGCACTAAACATTCATCAACACTCACACTAAGGAAACTTATACAGAAAATAAGAAGTGTTGCTTACACTTATTCACATAGAACAAATTCTCATTAATATTCTTATTAAGTGTAATACTTTATTGTAAACTCGTGTATCTACTTATCTGAAGCATCTTGTAAACACAAAACTAGTTATTACAACTTTGATTGTAATCCTCAAGAGAACTGGTTAGGTCAGGCTCTTGAGAAGTCAATAACATGTTGTTATTGAGGTTGAAATCTTCTTAAGCGACCAGGTAGGTCAGGATCTTAAGGAGTCAGTGACTGTCCATTTTCTTAGGAGACTAGTTGGGTCAGAATCCTTAAGAAGTTCGTGACACGTTGTCATTGCATTTGTAATTAGTGTTGATTATTGGATCAAGTCTTTGGCTAAGGAAAATCACTCAGGTGGGTGGACTGGAGGTAACCTTGTTGAAGGTGAACCATGATAAAAATCCTTGCGTACTTTATTATTGCCTTTATTGATTTAAGCTTTTGTTTTGGGTTGCGAAAAATTATCATTCTTAAAACCCAATTCAAACCCCCTTACTTGTGTTTCTTGAACCTTCAATTGGCATCAAAGCTTTGGTTCTGGTATTGACAACTTTTGTCAAAACACTTAACCGTGTCAGATAAAGATCCAACTTTTTATTGAAACACACAATGACATCTACCAGTGGTAAGAAGTCATATACAAACAACAATTATCACTAATCTGACAGAGAAAAGTTTGATTACTGAAAGATAGAATTGAAAGTTTCTTCCTTGGGTATGATGCAAATTTATGGGATATGGTAGTAAATGGCTACGCACATCCTGTAAATTCAAATGGTGCTAAGCTTGATAGAAGCAAAATGAATGAGCATCAAAAGAGAGATAACAAAAATCACTATAGATCAAGAACAATATTGTTAAATGCTATTTCCTACACTGAGTATGAAAAAATTATAAATAGAGACTCTACAAAGTCTATATTTGATTCTTTAAGAATGACTCATGAAACAAATGAGCATGTGAAAGAATCCAAGAACCTGACCTTGATTCAAAAATACGAGGCTTTCAAAATGGAAGAAAAGGAAATTGTTGAGAGTATGTTCTCAAGGTTTCAAACTCTTGTTACTGGTTTGGAAGTCTTAGACAAAGGCTATACTACTATAGATAATGTAAAGAAAATCATCAGAAGTCTGCTAAAGAAATGAAGGCCAATGGTGACAACGCTAAAGGTGTCAAACAATTTGAACAATATAACTCTGGAAGAGCTAGTGAGTTCTCTGTGATGTCATGAGATCGAGCTAGAAGAGGATAAGCCTTAAAGGCAGAAGAAGTATGTGGCTCTGATTTCAAAACCCAAAGCTTTTCAAGTGAAAGCTGAAGAATATGAAGAAGATTATGATGATAAGGAGGAGTTGTTTCTTTTGTCTAGAAGAGTAAACTGTCTCTAGAAGAAAAGATAGAACAACTTTAGAGGCTATAGAAAAGTAGAACATTCTGAGTCAAACTCTAGATAAGATAAGCCTGGAATAAACACAGAAGGTACCTGCTTTGAGTGTGGAAAGCCAGATCACTATAGGAATGAGTGTCCCAAACTCATGAAGGAAAATCCTAAAAAAAGATTCTCCAAATAGAAGAAGAAAAGTCTAATTGCAACATGGGACGACTCAGACTCCTCAGAAGATGACTCTGAAAAAGAACAAGCCAACGTAGAATTCATGGCTGGAACTGAAGTTTCAGAACCAGAATCATACTCAGAGTCAAAATCAAAAGAGGTATTTTCTCAATTAGCTCGTACTGAACTTGAAATAGCCTTAGTAGAAATGTTTGAAAAGAGGCAGGAATTCCAAGAAATACACATAAACCTAAAAATGATTCGTGGTGCTGATTTTGGAGCACGTGATGAGCTCATAAAAGAAAAAAAATAAAAGAAAAAATTAATGTTGTAGGAAAAGAATATATTTTTCTCAGAAGTAAAAACGAAAAACTTGAAAAAAAAAACTCTTTTAGTAGCTCCTATGAACTCTGAATGCATGTCTAATAAATATGATATAACTTTTCAAAAATTTCCAGCTAAGAATATAGGTAGAAGCAATATGGCTTCTATGATCTACGGTGTTAGTAGAAATGGAAAAAGAGGTATTGGTTATAACCTGCAAGACCCCAATTTTGATCCTAAGATCCCTCGTGTTATCTCATCATTTGCAATGGATTTGGGATCACACCTTGGCATCCTCCTAACTCCTCATTCATTGGTTTTGCATTGGGAGAGATCACCAAGCACATTCGATTATATAATAATTCATTTTATTTTGTTTACTAATTAAAACACCAAAAATATGTCTATGTATAACTTTGTTTCTTTTGTTGGTAGTGTGGGTGCATCCACCTATGCCCTATCAAGCTCACAACTAGGGTTTGAGATCCTCATAGCAAGAGATCAATCAGGGAATGCTTCACCATTGGTTCTAAACATCATATATGTATCCCCATGTTCTTCATTTATCATTTTGATCAAGAATTCATCAAGAGTTTGAAGCTTGTTTGCCTTGGAAGCCCTAATTCATATGGGTATCTTATGTGACTTCCTCAGCAAGTTTCTTCATCAATTGGTCAAATATATCAAGGTATACTTAATTATACATCATATTATGAATATATGATCTTCCATGAGCTCTAATGATCAAGATAACTTCAAGATTGCAAGTTGGTTCAAAGAGGTTGACTAGAGAAAGTCAACTGGTCAAAACTGGGGTTCCCTAGATCCTATCTCCCACAATTTTTGTTATATGAAAATTATTCCAAGAGAAATGTTACTCTTTGTGACATTCCAAACAACTTTCATGTTTGCATCAAGAGCTAGTTTTGCTTGGAAAATCATTTTTTTATGGTGAAACGTTATAGGTCATTTTGTCCGTGCCTTAGTTAGGAGGTCAACTTCCAAGGACCATAACTTGCTCAATTTTTATGATATGAAGGTCATCTAAGTTTCATTATCCATTTAAAGATTTCTTATCAAACTTTTATTCTTTGATAAATATCAAATTCAATTTGAAAGGGCATGTTCCAAGAGGAAACATTATAGGTCATTTTGGGCCATCACCATTGAATAAGCAGTTTTCCTCAACTTCTAAAATGCATAACTCCCTCATGCCAAATCGAAATGATATAAAATTTCTGACAAAATTGAAGAGGAATGAAATAGATACACTTTGATTTATAATCCATTTCCATTTGAAGCTCATAGCAAAAGTTATTCAAGATGGAATAAGTGGTCATTTGACTATGTACTTAGAAAATTTTCAACTATGTTTGATTTCTCCCACTTACACCTCAAAATTCATCATGATCCAAGCTGCAAATAAAAAAATGTTCAACATAAAAGTTGTCCCCCTTGATGGAAACTTTCCAAAAAGTCCAAGATCACTTCATTTGGACAAGAATTGAGGGACTTGCGCATGGTTCCTTTGGTGGGCTTGTTTTGGCAACATTTGAACTCAAATGATTATTTCCTTTTGCATGCTTCCATGTGGTGAATTCAGTATCCATTATGCATAAATTGGAGTTGGATTACATCATGATTTGGGCATAATTCAATACCCATGCACCCATGCTCCAATGTTTCTATTTTTGACCAAAATTGGAAAGGTGCAAAACTGAATTCCATAGTCTATAAATACAACTGCATTGCATCAAGATCAACACACACACCCATCCCAAGCCTTGCCAAGTTATCTCAGAACCCCACTCCATAGAATTCCTTGAAGGTTACTTTGAAATCGATTTTGAATTTCACCTTCTGTTATGAGATTCAAACTCCAAGGATTCAGTGTCATTTTTATCTCAATTGGTCACTGCAACCAAGAGGAGGAAGGACCAAGTGAATTTAGATCAAGATCAAGTCAAATCACTGCTTTCCGAAGGTGAATTTTCTCAAACTTCTCTTCTTCGATTCTCCCCCATTTCTCAAATATTTTGATTGATTATTGGTTGTATGAAGACCTACCAATGTAGGCAACAAGATTGAGTTGCTTTGAGGCCAAATTGAAACAACTCAGATCGTGAACCTCAAAATTCAATTCCTCATATCTCTCAATATATTTGGAATTGGACAAAATTGAGGCCAGATTCGAGCTCCTAAACATTTTTCCTTTGAATTAGTGTACTCCCTTTTTATTTTAGTGATGGTTGGTGGTGGACCAGTCCAATGAGGTCCACCGAAGAAGGAGACCGGAGCTAGGGCTCTGGTGGTGCGTTGGCGCCTTCCCAACCTTCTGATCTAATTCAAATGGTCATGAGTTTTAATTACCACGCGTGTGTCACCTTGACTTGGTTCTAACATGTTCCCTATGCGTGTGGCCATCTTATCCGCCACCTCAATTAATGAGGGAGATATGATGGCCCTTGTTCTTTTCAATTTCTTTTTTATTTCTGATTTTTCATTTAATCCCTTTATTTTGTTTAATTCATATTAATTTCTTTTTTAATCCAAAAAATATGGGACTTTCACCAAAAATCTTTAAATATTTTTTTTTTCATATTTTAATTAAACTTATTTTTTGGATTAATTTTGATATTTTTCATGAATTAAATGTTTTTTTTTACATATTTTTAATTATTTTAAAATACTTCTGACTTTCCAAAAATATTGAATTTTTTTGTCTAAGGTCCTTTGACCTTGTTTGACCTAGGATAAATCCCTTGTCCATTTATTTGGTGTTTTGAAGGGATTTGAGGTTTTGTCCTTTTTAAAATGCATTTTAATTCACTTTTAATTTGATTTTTAATTGATTAAATGTTTAAAAATTATGTTAAGCCATTTTTATGGTCTTGTGATGTTTTCCTTTCTGTTTGGGCCTTGGTCATGGTTGATTTGACTTTTGTTTGATCAATACCATTGGATTTAGGGGATTGATAAATGTAGATTTCATCTCCCAAAATGAATGGATGGTTTTGATTTGATGAAATTCCTCCCTTGGTCAATTTGTGTTTCTATCTCCCACCTCTTCATCTTCATACCTATTCTTTCCAAATCCCTCATTGACCAATGAAATTTCTTTATGTTTAATGCTAGTTGATTTATCAATGACCTTGTGTCAGATGAATCAACATTAGCCAGACTGAGATAGATCCTCCCCCCATTTGTTTTAAGTGTGTGGTATGTTTTAGGAGTCTAGTTCCTTATACCAAATCTCTAACATACATTAACACCTATATTTTTATTGTTCGGCCTCAGATAGTTGTGACTTCTACATAAGTTCAATTACGATTGCTTAACATAGAGCTAAATTTGTCCCTCAAGGAATAACATTCTAGTAAGTGAGATTGTAAGTCTCCCATTCTTCATGGCATTGTGTGGAAACTTGACCTTTTTTCCTTTCATGAGAGTTAGTGGCATACTTGTTAATTTAGCCAAGTTGGAGCCCTTCTCATGAATGATGTCTTGGTTCAAGGATTCATACTTGTGAATGAAGAATGGTTGAGTGTTCTCCAAAGAATGACTTAATCAATTAAAACTCATCACTAACCATTGACTAATTTTTTGTTAATGTTGTTTTATTTTTCAAGTCATTTACTTTATGCAATTTAAATTTCAGTACTTTTATCATTCATTTCCATTTATATTTCATGCAGCTTGTTTATGTTTCAAGTCTTTTCACTTTGCTCATTTGAGCCATATCTTGTGATTGTATATATTTGTTTGTTTGTCTTTGTTTTGTTTGTGGTCTTAGGACCTTAAAACACCTAATAACAACAAAAAACCCCAAAAAGCATCTTGGCGGACTGTTGGATTTGATCTGAACTTCTGAACTTAGAATTAGGAAACATTCCATGTGCTGAAGGACTTGGCCAATGCCAACATGTGAGACTGAGCTATCTTTGACTATACCTTCATCTGATGCAAGATCTTGGATCCCTTTGATTCATCTGCTACTCTGTCTCTGTGCTTAATTGTCATGCTATTATTATTGCCTATGTCTGATGATTGTTCTGAGTTGATCAAGGAGTATTTCATCTGATACATTGGAAGACATTGAAGATTGCTAGCTATTGGAATGCTTGCTTGAATATTATGGTTATCTTTATTTGATGCCTTGTTCTTCATTTGTTTTGCTTGGATGTTGCTTATGCTTGTTGCTTGCTAAAGTTCAAAGGAAAATGGGTTTCTACATGACGTTCTTATCTGTTGGATTGCATCCTATTGGTCAGATCTTTTCAACTCTTACCTCTTAATTTTTGTCTAGGGTAGTCTCTTCATCTCCTCTCACTTCTTAAATTTCAAAATTTCCCCCCCTTTTTCAAAAAAATTCTTTGCTTGTGATTTCAAACTTAGACATGTTTTAATGATTAGAAACTTTGGCCTTGTGTCATCGAATTTTCAAACTTTTTCTTAAATCAAACTTGTAAATAAACTTAACCATATTGACTTAAATTTCAAAAAGACAAAAAGAACTAACAACCCCATTCAAATATTTGGCCTTTTGTGCCTTTCTTGTTAGACGTTTGTTAAAGTCAATTCACTAACTTCTTTGAAATTTTTACCACAAACTACGGGGTTTTGTTCCCTCATTTTTATGTTGGTATGTAGGCATAAGATCGAAGGTATTGTCAAACCCAAAAATATAATTAATAAATTCTTTTCTCATCCCCCCACTCTATATTTTATCAAATATCATTTATACCAAAGACATATGCACACAAAAAAGGGGTCCCTAGGAGTACCTAGGAAACTTTGGGTGTTAACACCTTCCCTCTGTGTAACCAACCCCATTACCTGTAATCTTTGACATTTTATTAGTTTTGATTTGAAAACTTCTTATCTTTGGGTTTTGTTCGCACTTTTCTCTTTTCCTTTGGAAACAATAAAAGTGCGATGGAAACTCTAGTTTTACTGACGTCAAGTTTATCCATAGCTTGATGGTCACGAATTTACCGCTACGGAAATTTAGTGGCGACTCTGCTGGGGAGTAATCCTCGTTGGGTTTAGCCTACTTTTTTATGTGTATATATATATTTGTATATTTGATGTTTGTTTGTATATATTGTTGTGTGATATATTATGTCTATTGTGTTTGGTGATCTCTGTGCGGTGAGATAAGTTCTAACCTGAACTTGAGTGCAATCTAAGATAGGAGGATGGTATAGTCATGTTGACTTTGAAGAAGTAGTCTCGAAAGAGTTGACATGAGATCCCCTATTCAGTGGAGACCTCTTTAGAGTTACTGATGTCACACAAGTAATTTGTGGATAAGTATTACTTTCTCTAATTTTGGGGTCCGAGATGCTAAGGACCATAGAATATTTAATCCAACTTGTCCTATTTAGGACGTAGTGCGGAGACTGTTCAAGTGTAGACTTGATAACAGTTGTTACACGATACTACACTCAGACGAGTTTCTCTTGAGAATATTATGGGTTGATGAGTCATTCATCCTAACCTATAATATCCGATAGATGAAATCAAGACTCTGGGAACTTTTTAGAACATGACCTACAAGTTTTTATCCTTAGTACACTCCTTTGGGATGGTTCTTAACCCGACTTCATGTCGTGACTCGCAACAAACCCTTTGATTCTTGGTTGATCCGCTCAAGTGTTGTCAATATCAATGGAACTTGGGTGTTGATAAGTGTAGCACCTCAAATTTGCACCTATCATTATGCATACATTTTCATATTAGGTCATAGCATATCATGATCCATTGCATAGCATTTGCATTGTCCCTCAGTTGCCTCAAGAGCAAGCGATCAAGAATTAGGTCAAACTAATCTCCTGATCAGTCAACCAAGCAAGCAAAGGAATTTCTCATTGAATCAAGGCCTTGGGGATTGTCCAACAAGTTCACATGGCTTGGAGGTCTATTTGAAGTATTTTGGTCAAGGGTTGAGGACTTGGAGATCATCAGAAGATACACAGACAGTCAAAAGTCAAAGAAAGTCAACTGTCAGTCAAAGCAGTGGATGGTGGTCATTCTTGTGGAATTTGGGCACCATGATCAATAATCAAGAGTTCATATAACTTGGGACATCATTTGAAGTCAAGCTCTCAAGGAATTAGGGTTTGGAATTCATCAGAAGAGGTTCAGTCAGTCAGAAACCCTAAAAGTCAACTGTTGGTCAAATGTCCATTTAATCAGTGGTTGGATGATTGGAATTGGTTTGTGAGAGTTCATTCATGTCCAAATAGTCATCATACATCATGCCAAACACCATCATGGAAGAATTTGAAGCCAGATCAGAAATTTCCCAAAATGGAAACTGGGCCTGTAACTGAAACCTGCCATAAATGGAAAGTCTTGATCCTCAAACTTACATTTTGATACAAGCCTCAAATGAATTTTTGCCCAACATGAAAGTTGAAGATCTTGTTCTCCCATTTCCAAAAAGTCCTAGAACTCTCAATTCCCATGTGTGGTTGGCAAGTTATGATCGAATCGGTTTCAGAAAATCTTGAACTTCAAAGGGCCATATCTCTCAAACCGTTTGGCCAATTTTGGTGGGGTTTTTTCCTACAAGTCACATTTGATCCCCTCTTTCCAAAAATATAAATTTCATGAGCCAAAACTTCACCAATCAAAATGGCATATTTTGACCTTTTTCATTTAAATGCAAGTTTGACCAAGAGTTGACTTTTTGATATAAACATTTTTTCAACATTTGGCCAATTGGGAAAGCTCAGAAATGTCATTTAGAATGTGTTTGCAAAGTCAAAATATGCAGTACATGAGGCCATGGCTTGGTTGCTTGAATTGTAAGAAAAGTACAAGTTTCACTATACCACTCCATGCTTGCATTTGAACCATGCCTTGGTACTTTCAAACAGAACTTTTAGAGGCCATTCTCTGTCAATTGAACACATCTTAGCAGCCTAAAACCTCAGAAAAAAGGGCCATGCTTGCTTACTTGAATTTTGGGACAAAAGGACAAAACCAACCATACCTCCATGCCTTAATTTGTACTGTCCAATAGCAGTTTGGACAGCACTACTTTTCTGTCAAGAGAAAGGGCATGGCAGCCACAAAAAAGAGGGGGTAATGCAGCAGAAATTCATGAATGAACTTGGCCCACACTTTGCTTGGTACTAGAACAGCAATTATGCAGCATTCTGCTACCAGCTTGAAATGAAGTTGAAGCCATAACACAAAAACAGACCAAACACTCTTCATTCATTCTCAAACCTCACCCTTGCTATGCACTTCATTTTGCTGTCAAAAACAACCCTGTCATGAAAAACCAGTAACACCCTCCTAATTCACACCTTGATATTTGGCCTTTGTTTTGGTCTGTCCAAAAGACAATGACATAACTTAACCAACAAGCATCACAAGACCATTTTGGCCAAGGCAAATGGATAGGGAAAAGCTCATTCACAAAAACTCACTGACTTTGGCATGTTAAAATGGATTCTGCTCAGATCCAAGAAAAAGGGAACCCTACCATTTTGCATTTTCAAAACCTCTAGTCCAAAACAAAAGCCAACCCAACCTTGCCTTGCCTTGCTTGGTAACAGGACTGCTTCACTATTTGCTGTCAAGAAGAGTTTCTAACCACATTCCACAACCACATAACAACATTCATTGAGAGGGACTGATTTTGGCATGTTGCAATCTCTGTCAAAAAAAGAATACCAAATAACCAAAACTCTGCTTGGCCAACCAACAGTAACCTTGTTCACCAATTGTTCATCATGGAGTAGCTAGCCAACAAACCAACATTTCCTGCTACAGCAGACACACAAACCAACAAACCACAAATCATTGAACCTCATCCATTCACCAAAAAAAAAAAAAAACCTGCTGACTGCCCTTGCCTTTGCCATTTGCATTTTTCTGTCCAAGACACAATAGCACCAAAACCTGGCATAAACCAAACCTGAAGCTTTGCACCCTGCTAACCAACAAAACATGACCAACATCATACACTCTCTAAAACCATTTTGCTGCTTTTGGCTATTCCTCCCATCTGTCTAAGCTTCCAACCAAAACTGAGCCCTGCATTATTTCTCAAAAAAACCTGCCACAAGCAGCATACCACAAGGACCTTCACTCATTTTTCAACCTTTGCCTTGCTAACATGGCATGCAATCTGCCATAGACCAACCTAACAAAAAGACATAACCAACCAGTAACACCCTCCCAAATCACACCTTACTATTTGATTCCCCATTTTTCTGTCCAAACATAACAAACCAATCTTGCCTTGCCAACCATAGCATTTTGTTCATCCCAATTTCTCATCATTGCCAAACAGCAGCCAAAGGCCATTGGTCACACCCTCTAAAACCTGATCCTGGCTTTGCACTTCTGGTTTTCTGTCAAAAAGCATCAAAGTTACAACAGACACAGTTACAACAATCCCCATTGCAGGTGTTGCAACAAAGCCAACAACAGAGGGTGACACCAAATCATCCAGTGGCTCAAATGTCTCAACAAAACACCTCGGAGCAACAATTGCAGCTACAGTTTTTGCACAAATTGCAGCAGCAGCAACATCCAACAACATAGCCAAACCTCAATATCATTTTCTGTCAAGAGAGAAACCAGTAGCAGTCAATACTTGCAGCCAGAACAAACCAATTTCATTGATTCATACTCATCCTAAAACACAGTCTAAGCATCATTTTGAACTGATTACAATTGCCTTCTCATACCTGCAAGCAGCTTTGGAGCAATTGGTTTTTTCCTCAAAGCAATTTCCATAACAGCACTCGTATCCCTCCATTTCAAGCATCAATAAGCAAAGCGCTTCAAACACTCATCACTTGAAGACCTAAAGAGCATCTGTTCCAGGCTAGAAGGACCAAACAACCACTGTTTCTCATTCTGCTTCAAAATTGGTAAATTTTCAACCTCCCTATTTTGACAAA
Source organism: Lathyrus oleraceus (assembly GCF_024323335.1). Classification (NCBI taxonomy): domain Eukaryota; kingdom Viridiplantae; phylum Streptophyta; class Magnoliopsida; order Fabales; family Fabaceae; genus Lathyrus; species Lathyrus oleraceus. The sequence goes on from NC_066581.1 coordinate 351,032,266, forward strand.
TTGATGCATGCTTAATGTAGATCTTTTGATGCTGATTTCATGGATGGTTGTAGTTTTAAGAATGGTCAAGTAATGGTTGAGATATTTTGAAATGAACATTGATGATCCAAACTTGTCTTACCTATTTCTCTTTGCCTAGCTTGATTTAATGAAAACCAATGTTGGACTCATGTTGTATGTTGTTTGATGATCACAATGGTATAGCCAATTGCAATTTTTAGGCAAGTTTGAAAATCACGATTTGGGATGCCACTGTTCATGAAACCCTAGCTTTGAATTTCCCAGATTTTTCCCCATTTTCGTGCTGCCTGGTTTAAACTCCCTCATCCAATCAAAACATTTCGTTCTGTGCCCAAAACGACTGTGTTTGGTTAAGTGAGTCATGATATTACAACTTTGCCATTCTTGCTCCATTTATTTCATTTTTATTTCACATTTTATAGCCAATCTTCCAAAAATCATAACTTGCTCATTTTTGATCCAAATTCAATGGGATTTTTTGTGTTGTGTTCATCATGATCTCTACTTTTTTATCATTATTTTTCCAGAATTTTTGGATGAGTGGTTTTTTAAATGGCCTTAGGGTTTGTGACATGTGACCAAATTTTGTACACTTTGCCAGATCAATTGTGAAATGATGAGAATGTATCCAATGGTTTCCAAATTTTTTGTGCTTAAACTAGACACACTCATGGTGATTTTGGTGTAGAGTTTGTGAATTTATCATTTGTGGTTTGTGAGATATGATTTTTTGAATTAGGGTGTGACAATTTGTGTCACACCATTGATGACCAACTTCATGATTTTCATTGCCCTGCTGCTTGACCTCCAAATGGATTGAAATTTTGCATGAACCTACTCTTGTATGTCTAGTTTACATGTGAATTTTCCTGGATTTAATTGAACTATTTTCTATTTGTTTGAGATTTTTCTTCCCTGCCTAGTCAATTGTTGACTCTGTGTGACACATGCTCCCATTTCATTTGTGAAATTCTCATACTTTATTAGATGGACATGAAATTTTGCATGAGATAACTAGACATCCTCATCTTTGCCATGGCTTTAGTCCCATTCATTTATCATACACCATTTCTGATTTATGATTTTTCTAAGTTGATGCATGTTTGGTTGACTTCTTTGAGCATGTTCAAAATTGCTTTGACTTTCTGATTTTCATTGACTGCCTTCCACTTCTCCAAATGGGATGAAATTTGACATGCTTACCATGCTATGTGTTAGGTTTGATCATGATTTATTTGGTGATTTTTGGAAAAGGTTTAGATTGCTTTTGATGCAAGTCTTGCTGTTGACTTCTATGAGCTTCTAAATGCCATGCTTTGACCTAATTTGCTCATGAAATGATGATAGTGATTGATATGGATGTGAACCCAATTGGTTGTGTTTCTTGAATGTTTATACTTGACTTTGATTGGATATCCTTTTCTGTTTTGATTTTCTCATTCACTTTTGACCCTAGGCTTGTCCTAGTGGTCCTGTTACTCACCTTTGAGCTTGTGTTTTCAGGTTGACCATCAAATGGCCATTAAGACCAATTCTTTTGATTGAGCTTACTCAAGTATCATTGCCTAACCTCTTTGTTTTGTAGGTGGCTTGGCTCACATGCCCTAAGCCTTGTGCCTTGCACATCCTTGTGCCCCCTAATTGACTGTTGGTGCTTGTTTCTGTTTGTTTTGTTTGAAGTTGTATACTAACATCTGCTTGACTGTTTCAGGTGCTTTAGTTGCTTTTAGTTCCTTGTGAACTTTTGCTTTGCTTTGCTTGTATAAGCAATTTGCATTGAGGTATGTCTCTTTTACTTCATGTAGTCTGGAAGACCTGGCCTGTTACTTGGCCAGGCAACTGTCTGAAGTCCTCCTTAAGAGGCAATGTTTGTGACTGTTTACTTTTGTCCTTGCATAGAGTCAAAGACCTCCTAAGTGAAGAGGCAATTGGTGGAAGGTAGGGATATGCAATCTATCCCCCACTATTCAGTGTGTCATCTGCTTTGCTCACACCACTGTGTTGATGCATTGCAGATACAAACCCAAGATCTTGTGCAATTGCACAGTTGAGTCAGTTTTAAATGTGTAGAAGGGTTCCCACTTTCTGAACCCACACATTCTTGTCTTGAGCTCTCCCAGGCCAGGGATAAGAGCTGTGAAGTCTTACCTTCACTCACCTTTCATCTGCTTCACCTTAGCCCCTCAATGGCAAGGTTAAGAGCAACACTCACCCAGTTCCAGAGGTTTGTTTGTTGAGGTTGATATGACCCCTCGACTAAAACCTAACCCTTGTTTGAGCCACTTGCTTGTGTATAGTGTGTGCTATCTGTGCTTGTAGGATTGTTTGACTTGCTTCCTGTGCAAGTTAGGATTGTTTGACTTGCTTCCTGTGCAAGTTAGGATTGTTTGACTTGCTTCCTGTGCAAGTTAGGTTTAGTTTAGACTTGCTTCCTGTGCAAGTTAGGTTTTGCTTGGCTTGCTTCCTGTGCAAGTTAAGTGTGTGTGGCTTGCTTCCTGTGTGAGCCATGCTTAGGATAGGTTGGCCCTCGTGCCATTTAGCTAGAAACCTTAACTTAGGGATGATTTGCATGATAACATCTAGGCTCGAGTCGTAGTCTCCCTAGTTGTGTCTCCCTCTGTTATCTGGTTAGGCTAGGTCCTTTATCCCTGCGTAGGGGAACTACATCGCCCTGATCTTCATACCAGATGAAGTATGTAGGCAGGAGATTGAGCTGATCTCTCCGGGCGCCCTTTTTCTTTTTTGAGTGTGTTGTCTGACCTTTGCTAGGCTCGAGTCTGTGACTCCTTAGCAATTTGTTGTCTGTTTGTCTGAGTGCGTGCTTGACAGTTATAGGCTGAGTCCCTGACTCCCTATCTACCTGTTGTGTGTGTTTAGGTTCGGATGCCAATGTAAGTCCAGTGATTGGCATTTGGGCTCCATGTTTGCCTCTTTGTGTGTGTTTAGGTTCGGATGCCAATGTAAGTCCAGTGATTGGCATTTGGGCTCCATGTTTGCCTCTTTGTGTGTGTTTAGGTTCGGATGCTGACATAAGTCCAGTGATTGGCAGTCGGGCTCCACGTTTGCCTGTGTCTTGTTTGTTTGAGTGCATGTCAGTCGAGCTACGAATGCTCTGATTCTTCTCTCGTCCGAGAAGATACGTATGCATAGGATGCGATATCCTAGCGAGCATGTGTCGTTTCCCCAGTCCGAACTACTTCGACTCTGATGTCTATGCCTGATAGACTAAGTAGGCCCAGGATGCGACATCCTGCCGAGTCAGTTTCAGTCAGTTTCTTTTGTCTCTTTCAGCCAGTATGTGTGAGTTTGAGCAGTGTTTAGCAACCAATTTATCCTTCCTTTTGTGCGTGGATCCCGTAGAGTACTACGGATGCGTAGGGGTGCTAATACCTTCCCTTCGCATAACCGACTCCCGAACCCATTCTCTTTGGTCGCGAGACCATGTTCTTTCCCAGGTTTACTCTGAGCGTTTCCTTTCCCTCTTTTGGGATAAATAACGCACGGTGGCGGCTCTGTTGTTTCTTTCTTTTCCCGCCGGTTTTTCGCGCGATGCGACAGCTGGCGACTCTGCTGGGGAATATAGAGAAGTTGACCTGTGCTGGTCCGTCTTCCCTAAGCGAGTCTCTCCTAGCGCTCTCTAGGTTAGGGTTTTGGTTGCTTTGTGCTGTGTTCATTTATTGCATTCATTATTTACTGTTTGCATTCATTGTTTATTGTTTGCATTTATGTTTGCATTAATGTTTGCATTTATTCATCTGTTCACCTGGCTGGTTGTCTGTTTCTCTCTGTGTTGGGGGTGGGAGTTCCATGAGGTAAAAGGTCCAATACCCAGACCATGAGTGCAATCTAGGATACCTAGGAATAGAGTGATTCATGGGAAGCGGGTGGTATGGCGCCACTTAGCGGAACATTGATATCACGAGCAGTTCAGACCCTGGTGGGATGCTGTCGTTACATACTTCGGGTGTGTATATGACGGTATTCCTGCGAAAGGTTATTTATGCTGCGTTTCTCTCAGCCTTACCCTGGCCTAGACTACACCTGTGAGTGGGGAAGGGTTATTTCATTACAGGTACCGTTGGTGACTCGGTTCTGTTGGTGACTTGGTTCTGATGGTGACTTTGTGTTCAGACAGTGTTCAGTTGACCTTAAGTTGGATTTATGTTCTGATTTTGACTGAAGCTTCGACCTAGTGATCAGAGATTGCACAACCAGCCAGCCGTGTCTGCATCATGTGCATCATAGCATATTTATTTTTCGAAAGAAACGCATTGAAAAAAAATATATATAAAAAAAAAAAAATCAAAAGAAAAAAAAAAAAGAAGAAAAAAAATTAATCTCTGCATGCATATCATTTCTCAGGTACATTCCCGAGCTTGTCTACTGATAGAGATGGCAACAGTTCCCGAGTTGAAGCGGAAGACCTGTTCCTACAGTTTCCACCGTGAGCCGTTGACTCCGCTAGTTGAGTTGGGTAGCCTCGTGACAGACGATCGACTGAAGAGTTTTGTTGGGCGGTACGGAGATATCTTGACAGTATTGAAGACAGTAGTGGATCCAGTGCCTCTGTAGACACTACTTCAGTTTTATGACCCAGAGCTCAGATGCTTCACTTTCCAAGATTACCAGTTAGCACCTACTCTCGAGGAGTATTCTATCCTGTTGAGTATCCCTATTCAGCATCAGACTCCCTTCTTGGACGTTCCAAAGGAGGTCGACTTCAGATTGATTGCCAGAGCTCTCCGGTTGAGTGATGAGGAGGTCGGTAAGAATTGGAAACCCTGTGGGGAAGTTGTAGGTCTGCCATTGAAGTTCCTGTTGAGAGTAGCCAGAGTTGAAGCAGAAAAGGGGAATTGGGAAGTTTTTCACGCACAGTTAGCTGCCATGATCTATGGTATCATCCTATTTCCCAGTATGCCAAATTTCATTGACTTCACTGCTATCAGCATTTTCATCAGAGGGAATCCAATCCCTACCCTTCTAGCAGATACTTACTATGCCATTCACAGCAGGCATGGTAGGGGTGGAGCCATCAGGTGCTGTCTACCTATCCTATTCAAATGGTTCATGTCTCTTCTGCCAGCCAGTGGACCGTTTGTGGATACCCAGAGCACTCTGAAGTGGACTCAGAGGATCATGTCGCTCACATCTTATGACATCAGATGGCAATCTTACCGGATGAATGTGAAGAATGTTATTATGAGCTGTGGAGAATTCCGGAATGTGCCACTCGTGGGGACCAAGGGTTGTATAAATTATAACCCAGTTCTTTCTCTTCGCCAGTTAGGTTTTGTTATGAGTAGAAGACCACGTGAAGCTGAGATAGCCGAGAGTGTGTACTTTGAGAAGAAGGATGACCTTGTTAGGTTGGAGCAGATTGGGAGAGCTTGGAAGTCTATTGGTGTCAGAGACGGATCCGTCTTAGGGAAGAAATTTGCCATAGCCATGCCTGATTACACTGATTGGGTAAAGAAGAGAGTGGAAACTTTGTTGCTACCCTACGATAGGATGGAGCCGTTGCAGGAGCAACCACCCTTGATTCTTGCTGATAGTGTGCCTGCTGAGCACTATAAGCAAGCTCTGATGGAGAGTCGTCGGTTGAGGGAGAAGGAGCAAGACACCCATATGGAGTTGTACAAAGCTAAAGCTGATAGGTTGCACTTGGCCCATCAACTCAGGGAAGTGCAAGGAGAAGATGCTAGCAGACTGAGAAGCAAGAAGAGATCCTACGAGGAGATGGAGAGTATGTTAGATGCAGAACACCGGGAGCGCTTGAGGCTGCAGAGGGCTGAGGCCAGTTATCAGAAGAAGATCAGAGACTTGGAGAAGCAACTCAGAGACAAAGATGCTCAGTTGAAGAAGGAGATGGAGTTGAGACAGAAATCAGAGGACCACCTTGGAGGAGAAGTCTTGGAGCTGAGAAGACAGTTGAAAGAGAAGATTACCCCTCTACCAGAATGTTCAGAATGCACACTGTTGATAGACCAGTGCCATTACCTGAAGACCCTCATTCCAGAAGACCGTCTGTCTTAGTTTGTACCCTTGTTTGTATTTTGTTGAGAATCACCTCCAGGCTTGTTGGATGGGATTCATTTGCGTGTAAGCCATCTCTTGGATCGTTTGTTAAGAATCACCTCCAGGCTTGTTGGATGGGATTCTTTTTCTTTGTACGTTGTTTATTCAGATATTCTGTTGACATTGGTTGTATGCCTTTTTACCCTTATGTATATATAAGGATGTCAGCATTTCCTTGTATCTGTTTTGCTCTCTTGCTGCTGCAGGTTGCCATCTTTTCAGGATGGGTCAGGCTCTTTGAATGCCTGAGAAATGAGCATATCATGTGCATCATACGCATCATTAGCATCATACTCATATCATTTCGCATAACAGGTGTTCTTGGTCGTGACTTCTCACTCTTGGTTCCTGTTCAGGCAGGATAGCTGATCAACGTCCGCACCGCTACTCAACAAGACTGAATCAACAGAGAAGTATGGATCAATTTCAAGCTGAGTTGGCTGAGATGAAGGCTAGCATGGCCCAGTTTATGAATATGATGCAAGGGGTTGCGCAAGGTCAAGAAGAACTTCGAGCTATGGTTCAGAGACAAGAGGCTGCAAATCCACCGATCAACCATGCTCCACCAGAGGGAGGCCCGGTCAATGATAACAATGTCGCTACTGCTGTACCCGTCAACAACTATGCTGTAGGTGATGAATTGGGGGGTATTCGAATCAACGGTCAACCTATTGTTCCAGATGCCGCTAATGCCAGAGTAGTCCGTGCTCCGGCCCGTAATCCTGTTCCGATCGTTGACAGACAAGAGGATATGTTCTCTCTGCTCCGTGAAGACGAAGACGTTCTGGGAAGGGTTAATGAGAGAGATCGCAAAGTTGAAGCTCTTGCTGAGAAGATCCGTGCTATGGAAAGTCAGAATTCTCTTGGTTTTGATGTTACTAATATGGGGTTAGTGGAAGGTTTGAGAATCCCTCACAAGTTCAAAGCACCGTCCTTCGACAAATACAACGGTACTTCTTGCCCTCGCACCCATGTGCAGGCTTACTACAGAAAAATCTCTGCGTATACCGATGATGAAAAGATGTGGATGTATTTTTTCCAAGATAGTCTATCTGGGGCTTCTTTGGACTGGTACATGGAATTGAAGAGAGATTCGATCCGATGCTGGAGAGATCTGGGTGAAGCGTTCCTCAGGCAGTACAAACATAACATGGACATGGCACCGAGCCGGACTCAGCTGCAGAGTCTATGTCAGAAATCCAATGAAAGCTTCAAGGAGTACGCTCAGAGGTGGCTTGAACTGGCTGCTAGAGTTCAACCCCCTATGCTGGAGAGGGAGTTGACAGATATGTTTATCGGTACTCTTCAAGGTGTGTTTATGGACCGGATGGGAAGCTGCCCATTCGGTAGTTTTTCTGATGTTGTCATTTGTGGAGAGAGGACTGAGAGTTTAATCAAAACCGGGAAGATTCAAGATGCTGGTTCCTCTTCTTCTAGGAAGCCGTTTGTTGGGGCACCTCGTCGAAGAGAGGGTGAAACTAATGCCGTTCAACACCGCAGAGATCAGAACAGAATTGAATACCGTCAAGCTGCTGCAGTGACCATTCCGACACCTCAACCTCGTCAACAACAACAAAGAGTTCAACAACCGCAACAACAACAACAACAGCAACGTCCTTATCAACCTAGGCAGAAATTACAGGCTGATAGAAGATTTGATCCTCTGCCCATGTCCTACGCAGAGTTACTACCCGAACTACTCCGGTTAGGGTTTGTAGAGCTGCGTACGATGGCTACTCCGACAGTGCTGCCGCCCGGCTATGATGCTAATGTTAGATGTGACTTTCATTCTGGGGCACCAGGCCACCATACTGAGAAGTGTCGAGCTCTCCAGCACAAGGTTCAAGATTTGATCGATGCCAAGGCAATCAACTTCGCTCCAGTACCTAACGTCGTAAACAACCCTATGCCTCAGCATGGTGGGCATAGAGTGAACAATATTGAGGGGAAAGAAGCTGAAGATCTGGTTGTTAATGTAGATGATGTTCAGACTTCTCTGCTAGTCGTAAAGGGTCGTCTGCTGAAGGGGGGTGTCTACCCGGGTTGTGATGAAGATTGTTTGGGCTGTGCAGAATCTGAGAATGGTTGCGACCAGTTGAGGACCGGTATCCAGGGTATGATGGATGAGGGTTGTTTGCAATTCAGTAGGGCTGTAAAGGATCGTGGAACAGCGTCAACTATCACCATTTACTTTAAACCGTCTGAAGAACGTGGACAAAAGGTCGTCAGTGCACCTGCAGCAAATGGTACCCCAGTTACCATTCCTGTGCCTGTAACCATCAGTGTTCCAACTACTATCGTGGCGTCTGAAAGAAGGGTTGTTGAGAATAGTAGAGCCGTGCCGTGGAAGTATGATAATGCTCACCGCAGTTACAGAAGGGCTGAAACTCAGACGAGACCAGTGAATCAAACTCCAGTAACAATTGGTTTACCGAATAGAGTTCCTGCAACTGTTGGTCCGGCTGTGGATAATGTGGGGGGTCCAGGAGGTTTTACCAGAAGCGGTCGTCTGTTCGCACCGCAGCCTTTGAGGGACAATAATGCTGAGGCTCTCGCCAGAGCAAAGGGTAAGCAAGCTGTGGTTGAGGAAGAACCTGTCCAGAAGGAAGCGCCCGAGGGCTCGTTTGAGAAAGACGTGGAGGAGTTTATGAAGATAATCAAGAAGAGTGACTACAAGATTGTAGACCAGTTGAATCAAACTCCGTCCAAGATTTCTATACTTTCACTGTTGATGTGCTCTGAGGCACACCGTAATGCCTTGCTGAAGATGTTGAGTCTGGCTTACGTACCTCAGGAGATTTCTGTCAACCAACTGGAGGGTGTGATGGCCAATGTGAGCACCAGGCATGGTGTGGGTTTCACTAACCTGGACTTACCGCCTGAAGGGCGAAACCATAACAAAGCCTTGCACATCACCATGGAGTGCAAGGGGGCAGTGTTGTCTCACGTATTGGTAGATACCGGGTCGTCGCTGAATGTGTTGCCTAAGCAGATTCTGAGGAAGATTGATGCGGAAGGGTCTGTGCTTACTCCCAGTGACCTGATCGTTCGTGCTTTCGACGGATCCAAACGTTCTGTGTGTGGGGAAGTTACCTTGCCTGTGAAGATAGGTCCTGAGGTTTTTGATATCATCTTCTATGTCATGGACATCCAGCCCGCCTATAGCTGTCTATTGAGGCGTCCATGGATTCATGCAGCAGGGGCAGTCTCGTCGACTCTCCATCAAAAGCTCAAGTATGTCTGGAACGGTCAGATTGTGACTGTGTGCGGTGAAGAAGAGATTCTGGTGAGTCATCTATCCTCGTTCAAATATGTTGAGGTGGATGGCGAGATCCACGAAACCTTATGTCAGGCGTTTGAGACTGTGGCTCTTGAGAAAGTGGCGTACGCTGAGCAGGGGAAGCCGGGTGTCTCAATCACTTCTTACAAGCAGGCTAAGGAGGTTGTTGATTCTGGCAAAGCTGAAGGCTGGGGCAAGATGGTGGATTTGCCGATTAAAGAAGACAAATTTGGTGTTGGTTATGAGCCTCTCCAAGCAGAGCAGAATGGTCGAGCGGGTCCGAGTACCTTTACCAGCGCTGGGCTGATGAATCATGGCGATGTCTCTGCAACCGGTATTGAAGACTGTGACAGCGATTGTGATTTGGACAACTGGGTTCGCCCGTGTGCACCAGGGGGGTCTATCAACAACTGGACGGCTGAAGAAGTGGTTCAAGTTACTCTTCTGACAGAGTAATTTTCTGTTGTTTTGTCATTTTGCATGAAAATCCTACGTTCTGCCCAAGGCGTAGTGATTCATTTTTGTAGGGCCTCATCATGTTTTAATGATTATCATTAATGAAGGACATTTTTTGAACAAACTTTGTGATCCTTGTCTTTCTATTTTTTGTTTTCATTTTTCTTTTTCAAAAACAATAAAAATGGCAATGTTTTTTGTTTTTGTGACTTTATTGAACTCTTTTTCTAAAACAAAGCATCAAACATGCAGAAGCGATCTTATGGCATTCACTATGAACAGTTCTGTTATGGCTCAGTATGATTTCGATAATCCCATTTACCAAGCTGAAGAGGAGAGTGAGGAAGACTGTGAACTCCCTGCAGAATTGGCCAGGTTACTGAAGCAGGAGGAAAGGGTCATCCAACCTCATCAGGAGGAGTTGGAAACTGTTAATCTGGGTACTGAGGACGACAAAAGAGAAATCAAGATTGGGGCTGCTTTAGAGGACTCTATCAAGAGGAGGCTGATTGAGATGCTGAGAGAATATGTGGAAGTGTTCGCCTGGTCATACCAAGATATGCCTGGTTTAGATACAGATATTGTGATGCACCGATTACCTCTTAGGGAAGGATGTCCTTCAGTCAAGCAGAAGCTTCGTAGAACGAGTCCTGACATGGCAACTAAGATCAAGGAAGAGGTTCAGAAGCAGTGGGATGCGGGTTTTCTGGCTGTCACCAGTTATCCACCGTGGGTGGCCAACATCGTTCCTGTGCCGAAGAAGGATGGTAAAGTCAGAATGTGTGTCGATTACCGGGATTTGAACAGAGCGAGTCCGAAAGATGATTTCCCATTACCTCACATTGATGTATTGGTTGATAATACGGCTCAATCCTCGGTATTCTCTTTCATGGATGGTTTCTCCGGATATAATCAGATCAAGATGGCGCCAGAAGATATGGAAAAGACGACATTCATTACACCTTGGGGCACGTTCTGCTATAAGGTGATGCCATTTGGGCTGAAGAATGCTGGTGCTACCTATCAGAGGGCAATGACGACTCTCTTCCATGACATGATGCACAAAGAAATCGAAGTGTACGTGGATGATATGATTGCGAAGTCGCAGACAGAAGAGGAGCACCTGGTTAATTTGCAGAAGCTGTTCGACCGGTTGAGAAAGTTCAAGCTGAGGTTAAATCCGAACAAGTGTACGTTTGGGGTGAGATCAGGGAAGCTTTTAGGCTTCATTGTCAGTGAGAAAGGGATTGAGGTAGATCCAGCAAAAGTCAAAGCTATTCAAGAGATGCCTGAACCGAAGACGGAGAAGCAAGTCCGTGGGTTTTTAGGGAGGTTGAACTACATTGCAAGGTTCATATCTCATCTAACTGCTACATGTGAACCAATTTTCAAACTGCTCAGAAAGAATCAGGCGATCAAATGGAATGATGACTGTCAGAAAGCTTTTGACAAGATTAAGGAGTATTTACAGAAACCTCCAATCCTTATACCTCCAGTTCCAGGGAGACCTCTGATAATGTACCTGTCAGTGACTGAGAACTCGATGGGGTGTGTATTGGGACAGCATGACGAGTCTGGTCGAAAAGAGCATGCCATATACTACCTTAGCAAAAAGTTTACCGACTGTGAAACAAGATATTCACTGCTCGAGAAAACTTGCTGTGCTTTGGCCTGGGCTGCTCGCCGACTGAGACAGTATATGCTGAACCATACTACCTTATTGATTTCTAAGATGGATCCAGTGAAGTACATCTTTGAGAAGCCAGCTCTCACCGGACGTGTTGCCCGTTGGCAGATGATCATAACTGAGTATGATATCCAGTACACGTCACAGAAGGCCATCAAAGGTAGTATTCTGTCAGACTACCTTGCCGAACAACCGATTGAAGATTATCAGCCTATGATGTTTGAATTCCCTGATGAAGACATCATGTATCTTAAGATGAAAGATTGCGAAGAGCCTCTTGTCGAGGAAGGACCGGACCCGGATGACAAATGGACACTGATGTTTGATGGGGCTGTGAATGTGAACGGTAACGGTGTTGGGGCAGTGTTGATCAATCCTAAAGGTGCTCATATACCTTTTTCTGCCAGATTGACGTTTGACGTCACCAACAACGAAGCTGAGTATGAGGCTTGTATCATGGGGATAGAAGAAGCCATTGATCTGAGGATCAAGACCCTTGATATATATGGAGATTCCGCTCTAGTGGTCAATCAAGTCAATGGAGATTGGAATACGAATCAGCCGCATTTGATTCCGTATAGAGATTACACCAGAAGAATACTGACGTTCTTCAAGAAAGTGAAGTTGTATCATGTCCCCCGGGATGAGAATCAAATGGCTGATGCTTTGGCTACTTTGTCGTCTATGATCAAAGTTCATTGGTGGAATCATGTGCCACATATTGAAGTGAATCGACTCGAGAGGCCTGCTTATGTGTTTGCAGCCGAGTCTGTTGTGAATGATGAGAAGCCGTGGTATTATGACATCAAGAACTTCCTCAAGACTCAGGAGTATCCTGAAGGTGCGTCGAAGAATGACAAGAAGACCCTGAGAAGGCTAGCTGGAAGCTTCTATTTGAATCAGGATGATGTGCTGTATAAGAGAAACTTTGACATGGTCTTGCTCAGATGCGTGGACAGACCCGAGGCAGACATGTTAATGCAGGAAGTTCATGAAGGTTCCTTCGGTACTCATGCCGGCGGACATGCAATGGCTAAGAAATTGTTGAGAGCGGGTTATTACTGGATGACTATGGAATCCGACTGTTTCAAGTATGCTCGGAAGTGCCATAAGTGTCAAATCTATGCTGATAAGGTGCATGTACCACCAAGCCCTCTGAATATCATGAGTTCGCCTTGGCCGTTTGCCATGTGGGGCATTGATATGATTGGGAAGATTGAGCCTACTGCTTCGAACGGACACCGCTTCATCTTGGTTGCGATTGACTATTTCACCAAGTGGGTAGAAGCAGCTTCCTATGCTAACGTTACCAAACAAGTGGTTACCCGGTTCATCAAGAAAGAAATCATCTGTCGTTATGGAGTTCCCGAGAGAATCATCACTGACAATGGTTCGAATCTCAACAACAAGATGATGAAAGAGCTTTGTAAAGATTTCAAGATTGAACATCACAATTCTTCCCCTTACAGACCGAAGATGAATGGTGCTGTAGAAGCGGCAAACAAGAACATCAAGAAGATTGTGCAGAAGATGGTCGTTACGTACAAGGATTGGCATGAGATGCTGCCTTTCGCTTTGCATGGGTACCGTACCTCAGTACGTACGTCGACCGGGGCAACCCCTTACTCCCTTGTGTATGGTATGGAAGCTGTCCTACCTGTTGAAGTGGAGATTCCTTCCCTGAGAGTTTTACTGGATGTCAAGTTGGACGAAGCCGAGTGGATTCGAACAAGGTTTAACGAGTTGAGCCTTATCGAGGAGAGACGGCTAGCAGCTGTATGCCATGGACAGTTGTATCAGAGAAGGATGAAGCGAGCCTTTGATCAGAAAGTGCGTCCTCGAAGCTATCAGGTCGGTGATTTAGTTTTGAAGAGGATCCTCCCTCCCGGTACAGATAACAGGGGCAAATGGACTCCTAATTATGAAGGTCCGTATGTTGTGAAGAAAGTCTTCTCCGGTGGAGCCTTGATGCTTACAACTATGGATGGCGAAGATTTTCCGTCTCCTGTCAACTCAGATGTAGTCAAAAAATACTTCGCATAAATTGACCCGCTGGACAAAAAGAAAAAAAGAGTCCAGGCAAAAATGGGCATCCCGGCGAACCAAAAAAAAAACAGAAAGAAAAGGTTCGGGCAAAAATTAGGGAATAAAATGAAAAGAATTTGTACACCCGGTAAGTCGAAAACCCGCAAGGGCGGCTTAGGCAAAAATGGGTATCCCGGTGGATTGAAAACCCGAAAGGGCGATCCAGGCAAAAGTTAGGGATTAAAGCGAAGACTACAGTCTGAGATGTCTGTACTTCATCAAGCTTTGTCGTCTGCCATCTCGAAAGATGTGATCTGTCCAGTCATTCTTCTCAGAAAGCAAGGAGTTGGGAGGAAAACTGATGATCTGTGAGTTATAACAGAATTGGGAAATAGTGGATGCCGTGTTCACGTTGCCATTAGGATAGATTTTTTTCCTTTTGTACGCGATTACCTCTTTCTAGGAATCGCTTCCCAATGTATTTGCCTTTTCAGGCGCATTTTCAATCAATAAAAAATCGTTATTCAGATAAATAGCTCTTGTTTTTATTTTTACTGTTTTGTTTGCAAAATGTCCGAATTTTTGATAAGCATTGCATATAAAAAACATGAAGGCTACACAACAATGTGCAGAATGATAAAACATTTGAAAATCATTTTGAATGTTGAGGACACTTGAGCGTATCTTGTCCATGTATCCCCTGGGGGCATTTTGTTGTGCTGTTTTTCAGGTTGGCATCTGTGAGGACGTTTCCTCAGCAGATATTTTTTCCCCAAGCAAGTTTGGAAGCTATCGGAGCTATGTTCCCCCGCGAAGACGTCTGTGGATAGCGCCTTCTATTCTCCAACAGATCTAAGGATGGCCTATCCCCAGCAGGCCTGTATTTACCGTTTTCCTCCCCGAGTGAGGCAGGTTCATAGAATTTATCTCCGACATTTATCCTACCTATGGACTGAAGGATATCCCCAGCGGAGTTTACCTTTTCCCAGCAGCAGTGCTATTCTTCAACATGAGTGTGAAGTCACTTTACCATTCCTCAAGCAGGGTTCCCCGCAGAGTATTTCCCCAAGAGGAGTCTCCCCACAGAGTTAGAGTATCTGATCGTTTCGGCTCCCCAGCCGGAGTTTTTCATCATTTTGCATTTTGCATGTAGTAATCATTGCATCCTCAAAAATCGCGTAGCATTTCCGTTCAATATGGAGCATTACGCCATAGAAAAATTCAAACATATGCATTCATGTGTTAACTTCACCAGACCATATCCCCGGCAGAGGCGGATCATTTCATTCAAACGTCAGCACAGCAAGTCTGCTACAGTTGCTCTTGACAGCATTCAGGATCGATATCCCCACAGAGGGTTATTACCTCACCCGTTGGTGACAGAAAGTTTGTTTCTCCTCAGTGAGACCCCCAGCAAGTGGTCAACCTTGCCTTGACATATCTAAGATGTCGCTCTTTGTGATACCAGTAAGTGTCATGCTAGCACCCGCGTGTGTTTCTTTGTTTGGTGTCGGTAAACACCATTGTTTCGGTGTCTGTAAACATCGGATATTTTATCCAGTCATCAGTAAATGTCTGGTCATTTTTTGGATGTCGGTAAACATCATCTTTCGATGTCTGTAAACGTCGAGTATTCCCAGTCATCTGTAAATGTCTGGTCATCATTTTTTTTTGGTGTCGGTAAACACCATTGTTTCGGTGTCTGTAAACATCGAGTCTCACTCCAGTCATCGGTAAATGTCTGGTCGTTTTTGGTGTCAGTAAACGCCATTGTTTCGGTGTCGGTAAACATCAAGTCTTCTCCTCAGTCATCGGTAAATGTCTGATAATCCCCAGCTAGAAATCCCCAGTAGAGTCATCTGTAAATGTCCTATCTGGTTTCCAGTTGCGAATATTTGTTTGTATCTCCCCAATAAATTTCTCAATCCCAGTCATCGGTAAATGTCTGGTCATTTTTTGGATGTCGGTAAACATCATCTTTCGATGTCGGTAAACTCGAGTCTCATCCCAGTCATCGGTAAATGTCTGGTCAGTTCTTTTGATGTCGGTAAACATCATCTTTCGATGTCGGTAAACATCGAGTCTCATCCCAGTCATCGGTAAATGTCTGGTCTTTTTTTTTGATAAAATCAAATCCCCCAGAAGTCGTCGGTAAACGTCTTGTCTGGTATCACCACAAAGATTTTGTTCCTCCCCACGTGGAGACGCCATCGGTAAATGGCCCCGTTTTCTTCGATATCGGTAAATATCGAATTCCCAGTTGCAGCAGCCATCGGTAAATGGTCTTGCTAAGTTTGACATCGGTAAATGTCAAATTTCTTTGAAGCCACCATCGGTAAATGGTCTTGCTTCCTTTCAACATCAAATCTGTTTTCCCAGCAGCCATCGGTAAATGGTTGTGCTGAAGTTGATATCGGTAAATATCAAAGTTTCCAATTTTAACCATCGGTAAATGGTTTTGTTTTTCAGAAGTTTGTTTTCCCCAGCCGCCATCGGTAAATGGTCTTGCTGAAGTTGATATCGGTAAATATCAAGTTCCCAGTTCTTCAACCATCGGTAAATGGTTTCACCTTTTTGAAGTTGTCAATTGCGGTTGTCATCAGTAAATGACGTGGTTCTTTTGTATTATATCCAGTACTGTGCAAATTCTACGGTTCTTGGTATTCAATCCCTGTTTACCCTGAAAGTCTGACAGCCGTTGCTATCATCCGTTCGGGTTCCCAGCTGATTGAATAGGGGCAGCTGTAGCACCTCAAATTTGCACCTATCATTATGCATACATTTTCATATTAGGTCATAGCATATCATGATCCATTGCATAGCATTTGCATTGTCCCTCAGTTGCCTCAAGAGCAAGCGATCAAGAATTAGGTCAAACTAATCTCCTGATCAGTCAACCAAGCAAGCAAAGGAATTTCTCATTGAATCAAGGCCTTGGGGATTGTCCAACAAGTTCACATGGCTTGGAGGTCTATTTGAAGTATTTTGGTCAAGGGTTGAGGACTTGGAGATCATCAGAAGATACACAGACAGTCAAAAGTCAAAGAAAGTCAACTGTCAGTCAAAGCAGTGGATGGTGGTCATTCTTGTGGAATTTGGGCACCATGATCAATAATCAAGAGTTCATATAACTTGGGACATCATTTGAAGTCAAGCTCTCAAGGAATTAGGGTTTGGAATTCATCAGAAGAGGTTCAGTCAGTCAGAAACCCTAAAAGTCAACTGTTGGTCAAATGTCCATTTAATCAGTGGTTGGATGATTGGAATTGGTTTGTGAGAGTTCATTCATGTCCAAATAGTCATCATACATCATGCCAAACACCATCATGGAAGAATTTGAAGCCAGATCAGAAATTTCCCAAAATGGAAACTGGGCCTGTAACTGAAACCTGCCATAAATGGAAAGTCTTGATCCTCAAACTTACATTTTGATACAAGCCTCAAATGAATTTTTGCCCAACATGAAAGTTGAAGATCTTGTTCTCCCATTTCCAAAAAGTCCTAGAACTCTCAATTCCCATGTGTGGTTGGCAAGTTATGATCGAATCGGTTTCAGAAAATCTTGAACTTCAAAGGGCCATATCTCTCAAACCGTTTGGCCAATTTTGGTGGGGTTTTTTCCTACAAGTCACATTTGATCCCCTCTTTCCAAAAATATAAATTTCATGAGCCAAAACTTCACCAATCAAAATGGCATATTTTGACCTTTTTCATTTAAATGCAAGTTTGACCAAGAGTTGACTTTTTGATATAAACATTTTTTCAACATTTGGCCAATTGGGAAAGCTCAGAAATGTCATTTAGAATGTGTTTGCAAAGTCAAAATATGCAGTACATGAGGCCATGGCTTGGTTGCTTGAATTGTAAGAAAAGTACAAGTTTCACTATACCACTCCATGCTTGCATTTGAACCATGCCTTGGTACTTTCAAACAGAACTTTTAGAGGCCATTCTCTGTCAATTGAACACATCTTAGCAGCCTAAAACCTCAGAAAAAAGGGCCATGCTTGCTTACTTGAATTTTGGGACAAAAGGACAAAACCAACCATACCTCCATGCCTTAATTTGTACTGTCCAATAGCAGTTTGGACAGCACTACTTTTCTGTCAAGAGAAAGGGCATGGCAGCCACAAAAAAGAGGGGGTAATGCAGCAGAAATTCATGAATGAACTTGGCCCACACTTTGCTTGGTACTAGAACAGCAATTATGCAGCATTCTGCTACCAGCTTGAAATGAAGTTGAAGCCATAACACAAAAACAGACCAAACACTCTTCATTCATTCTCAAACCTCACCCTTGCTATGCACTTCATTTTGCTGTCAAAAACAACCCTGTCATGAAAAACCAGTAACACCCTCCTAATTCACACCTTGATATTTGGCCTTTGTTTTGGTCTGTCCAAAAGACAATGACATAACTTAACCAACAAGCATCACAAGACCATTTTGGCCAAGGCAAATGGATAGGGAAAAGCTCATTCACAAAAACTCACTGACTTTGGCATGTTAAAATGGATTCTGCTCAGATCCAAGAAAAAGGGAACCCTACCATTTTGCATTTTCAAAACCTCTAGTCCAAAACAAAAGCCAACCCAACCTTGCCTTGCCTTGCTTGGTAACAGGACTGCTTCACTATTTGCTGTCAAGAAGAGTTTCTAACCACATTCCACAACCACATAACAGCATTCATTGAGAGGGACTGATTTTGGCATGTTGCAATCTCTGTCAAAAAAAGAATACCAAATAACCAAAACTCTGCTTGGCCAACCAACAGTAACCTTGTTCACCAATTGTTCATCATGGAGTAGCTAGCCAACAAACCAACATTTCCTGCTACAGCAGACACACAAACCAACAAACCACAAATCATTGAACCTCATCCATTCACCAAAAAAAAAAAACCTGCTGACTGCCCTTGCCTTTGCCATTTGCATTTTTCTGTCCAAGACACAATAGCACCAAAACCTGGCATAAACCAAACCTGAAGCTTTGCACCCTGCTAACCAACAAAACATGACCAACATCATACACTCTCTAAAACCATTTTGCTGCTTTTGGCTATTCCTCCCATCTGTCTAAGCTTCCAACCAAAACTGAGCCCTGCATTATTTCTCAAAAAAACCTGCCACAAGCAGCATACCACAAGGACCTTCACTCATTTTTCAACCTTTGCCTTGCTAACATGGCATGCAATCTGCCATAGACCAACCTAACAAAAAGACATAACCAACCAGTAACACCCTCCCAAATCACACCTTACTATTTGATTCCCTATTTTTCTGTCCAAACATAACAAACCAATCTTGCCTTGCCAACCATAGCATTTTGTTCATCCCAATTTCTCATCATTGCCAAACAGCAGCCAAAGGCCATTGGTCACACCCTCTAAAACCTGATCCTGGCTTTGCACTTCTGGTTTTCTGTCAAAAAGCATCAAAGTTACAACAGACACAGTTACAACAATCCCCATTGCAGGTGTTGCAACAAAGCCAGCAACAGAGGGTGACACCAAATCATCCAGTGGCTCAAATGTCTCAACAAAACACCTCGGAGCAACAATTGCAGCTACAGTTTTTGCACAAATTGCAGCAGCAGCAACATCCAACAACATAGCCAAACCTCAATATCATTTTCTGTCAAGAGAGAAACCAGTAGCAGTCAATACTTGCAGCCAGAACAAACCAATTTCATTGATTCATACTCATCCTAAAACACAGTCTAAGCATCATTTTGAACTGATTACAATTGCCTTCTCATACCTGCAAGCAGCTTTGGAGCAATTGGTTTTTTCCTCAAAGCAATTTCCATAACAGCACTCGTATCCCTCCATTTCAAGCATCAATAAGCAAAGCACTTCAAACACTCATCACTTGAAGACCTAAAGAGCATCTGTTCCAGGCTAGAAGGACCAAACAACCACTGTTTCTCATTCTGCTTCAAAATTGGTAAATTTTCAACCTCCCTATTTTGACAAATTGATGCATGCTTAATGTAGATCTTTTGATGCTGATTTCATGGATGGTTGTAGTTTTAAGAATGGTCAAGTAATGGTTGAGATATTTTGAAATGAACATTGATGATCCAAACTTGTCTTACCTATTTCTCTTTGCCTAGCTTGATTTAATGAAAACCAATGTTGGACTCATGTTGTATGTTGTTTGATGATCACAATGGTATAGCCAATTGCAATTTTAGGCAAGTTTGAAAATCACGATTTGGGATGCCACTGTTCATGAACCCTAGCTTTGAATTTCCCAGATTTTTCCCCATTTTCGTGCTGCCTGGTTTAAACTCCCTCATCCAATCAAAACATTTCGTTCTGTGCCCAAAACGACTGTGTTTGGTTAAGTGAGTCATGATATTACAACTTTGCCATTCTTGCTCCATTTATTTCATTTTTATTTCACATTTTATAGCCAATCTTCCAAAAATCATAACTTGCTCATTTTTGATCCAAATTCAATGGGATTTTTTGTGTTGTGTTCATCATGATCTCTACTTTTTTATCATTATTTTTCCAGAATTTTTGGATGAGTGGTTTTTTAAATGGCCTTAGGGTTTGTGACATGTGACCAAATTTTGTACACTTTGCCAGATCAATTGTGAAATGATGAGAATGTATCCAATGGTTTCCAAATTTTTTGTGCTTAAACTAGACACACTCATGGTGATTTTGGTGTAGAGTTTGTGAATTTATCATTTGTGGTTTGTGAGATATGATTTTTTGAATTAGGGTGTGACAATTTGTGTCACACCATTGATGACCAACTTCATGATTTTCATTGCCCTGCTGCTTGACCTCCAAATGGATTGAAATTTTGCATGAACCTACTCTTGTATGTCTAGTTTACATGTGAATTTTCCTGGATTTAATTGAACTATTTTCTATTTGTTTGAGATTTTTCTTCCCTGCCTAGTCAATTGTTGACTCTGTGTGACACATGCTCCCATTTCATTTGTGAAATTCTCATACTTTATTAGATGGACATGAAATTTTGCATGAGATAACTAGACATCCTCATCTTTGCCATGGCTTTAGTCCCATTCATTTATCATACACCATTTCTGATTTATGATTTTTCTAAGTTGATGCATGTTTGGTTGACTTCTTTGAGCATGTTCAAAATTGCTTTGACTTTCTGATTTTCATTGACTGCCTTCCACTTCTCCAAATGGGATGAAATTTGACATGCTTACCATGCTATGTGTTAGGTTTGATCATGATTTATTTGGTGATTTTTGGAAAAGGTTTAGATTGCT
The DNA here is from genome assembly GCF_024323335.1 of Lathyrus oleraceus. Taxonomy (NCBI): domain Eukaryota; kingdom Viridiplantae; phylum Streptophyta; class Magnoliopsida; order Fabales; family Fabaceae; genus Lathyrus; species Lathyrus oleraceus. Next base: position 351,053,070 of record NC_066581.1, read on the forward strand.
TTTGATGCAAGTCTTGCTGTTGACTTCTATGAGCTTCTAAATGCCATGCTTTGACCTAATTTGCTCATGAAATGATGATAGTGATTGATATGGATGTGAACCCAATTGGTTGTGTTTCTTGAATGTTTATACTTGACTTTGATTGGATATCCTTTGCTGTTTTGATTTTCTCATTCACTTTTGACCCTAGGCTTGTCCTAGTGGTCCTGTTACTCACCTTTGAGCTTGTGTTTTCAGGTTGACCATCAAATGGCCATTAAGACCAATTCTTTTGATTGAGCTTACTCAAGTATCATTGCCTAACCTCTTTGTTTTGTAGGTGGCTTGGCTCACATGCCCTAAGCCTTGTGCCTTGCACATCCTTGTGCCCCCTAATTGACTGTTGGTGCTTGTTTCTGTTTGTTTTGTTTGAAGTTGTATACTAACATCTGCTTGACTGTTTCAGGTGCTTTAGTTGCTTTTAGTTCCTTGTGAACTTTTGCTTTGCTTTGCTTGTATAAGCAATTTGCATTGAGGTATGTCTCTTTTACTTCATGTAGTCTGGAAGACCTGGCCTGTTACTTGGCCAGGCAACTGTCTGAAGTCCTCCTTAAGAGGCAATGTTTGTGACTGTTTACTTTTGTCCTTGCATAGAGTCAAAGACCTCCTAAGTGAAGAGGCAATTGGTGGAAGGTAGGGATATGCAATCTATCCCCCACTATTCAGTGTGTCATCTGCTTTGCTCACACCACTGTGTTGATGCATTGCAGATACAAACCCAAGATCTTGTGCAATTGCACAGTTGAGTCAGTTTTAAATGTGTAGAAGGGTTCCCACTTTCTGAACCCACACATTCTTGTCTTGAGCTCTCCCAGGCCAGGGATAAGAGCTGTGAAGTCTTACCTTCACTCACCTTTCATCTGCTTCACCTTAGCCCCTCAATGGCAAGGTTAAGAGCAACACTCACCCAGTTCCAGAGGTTTGTTTGTTGAGGTTGATATGACCCCTCGACTAAAACCTAACCCTTGTTTGAGCCACTTGCTTGTGTATAGTGTGTGCTATCTGTGCTTGTAGGATTGTTTGACTTGCTTCCTGTGCAAGTTAGGATTGTTTGACTTGCTTCCTGTGCAAGTTAGGATTGTTTGACTTGCTTCCTGTGCAAGTTAGGTTTAGTTTAGACTTGCTTCCTGTGCAAGTTAGGTTTTGCTTGGCTTGCTTCCTGTGCAAGTTAAGTGTGTGTGGCTTGCTTCCTGTGTGAGCCATGCTTAGGATAGGTTGGCCCTCGTGCCATTTAGCTAGAAACCTTAACTTAGGGATGATTTGCATGATAACATCTAGGCTCGAGTCGTAGTCTCCCTAGTTGTGTCTCCCTCTGTTATCTGGTTAGGCTAGGTCCTTTATCCCTGCGTAGGGGAACTACATCGCCCTGATCTTCATACCAGATGAAGTATGTAGGCAGGAGATTGAGCTGATCTCTCCGGGCGCCCTTTTTCTTTTTTGAGTGTGTTGTCTGACCTTTGCTAGGCTCGAGTCTGTGACTCCTTAGCAATTTGTTGTCTGTTTGTCTGAGTGCGTGCTTGACAGTTATAGGCTGAGTCCCTGACTCCCTATCTACCTGTTGTGTGTGTTTAGGTTCGGATGCCAATGTAAGTCCAGTGATTGGCATTTGGGCTCCATGTTTGCCTCTTTGTGTGTGTTTAGGTTCGGATGCCAATGTAAGTCCAGTGATTGGCATTTGGGCTCCATGTTTGCCTCTTTGTGTGTGTTTAGGTTCGGATGCTGACATAAGTCCAGTGATTGGCAGTCGGGCTCCACGTTTGCCTGTGTCTTGTTTGTTTGAGTGCGTGTCAGCCGAGCTACGAATGCTCTGATTCTTCTCTCGTCCGAGAAGATACGTATGCATAGGATGCGATATCCTAGCGAGCATGTGTCGTTTCCCCAGTCCGAACTACTTCGACTCTGATGTCTATGCCTGATAGACTAAGTAGGCCCAGGATGCGACATCCTGCCGAGTCAGTTTCAGTCAGTTTCTTTTGTCTCTTTCAGCCAGTATGTGTGAGTTTGAGCAGTGTTTAGCAACCAATTTATCCTTCCTTTTGTGCGTGGATCCCGTAGAGTACTACGGATGCGTAGGGGTGCTAATACCTTCCCTTCGCATAACCGACTCCCGAACCCATTCTCTTTGGTCGCGAGACCATGTTCTTTCCCAGGTTTACTCTGAGCGTTTCCTTTCCCTCTTTTGGGATAAATAACGCACGGTGGCGGCTCTGTTGTTTCTTTCTTTTCCCGCCGGTTTTTCGCGCGATGCGACAATAAGGTGAAAACCATAATCCACCAAAATGGATTATTGATCTTGATGATGACTTGATACATCCCTTGACCTTTGTTTGTGTTTGCCTTGTGTGTGATTGTTGCACTCATGCATACATGCGCATCATGACATTCATCGCAGAAAATAAAATTTCAAGGAAACTAAGGTATTATTTGCAAATATTTTTAGACCATGGATTATGGATGAATGAACACTAAGAAGTACAGTTTCAAATGTCCTGATCTGAAAGAGCTAAGGAAGTTGCGATCCTTTATATTAGATCCCTTGGACTTCAAGCAACGTCATGGGAAGCTTTTGTCTGTGATATTTATTGATGTGGTTGAAGGACTTATGAGTATTTTAGTGTAGTTCTATGACCCTCTTTATAACTGCTTCACTTTTCCCGACTATCAGCTTGTTCCCACGTTGGAAGAGTATGCCCATCTCTTGGTTATACCCGTATCTGAAGAAATCTGAGATTGATGCTCAATTGGTGAAGAAAGGAGGAATTCTTGGGTTGACTTATGAGTTCCTCATTCGTAGAGCTACTATTTTTTCTCAAGCCGATAGTATGGATGCTTTTGAAGCTATCTTTGTATTGCTCATTTATGGTCTAACTTTATTCCCTAACATGACAGTTTCATTGATGTTAACGCCATTAGAATCTTCTTGATTGAGAATCCCATTCCGACTCTGTTGGGTGACATGTATTTCTATTTGCATTTGAGGAATTCCAAAGGTGATGGAACTATTGTATGCTGCATTGCCTGCTTTCATAGAGAACCGACAATGTCTATGGTGGTCTCAGAGACTTATGTCTTTCACTAATGATGATATTGTTTGGTATGATTCTGCATTGGGTAGCTTAGACATTATTGATAGTTGTGGTGAGTTTTCTAACGTGCCTCTCATTGGTACGCAAGGAGGAATCAACTATAACCCTGCATTGTCCCGTCGTCAAATTGGGTTCCCCTTAAGAGATAAGCCCAATAACATTCAGTTAGAAGGTCTATTCTATCAGGAGGGTAAAGATCCCCAACATCTGAAGAGTATAATGGTACATGCTTGGCACAATGTGCATAGGAAAGGAAGATCTGAGTTTGGTCCACGCAGCTGTGTAGCTTTGGAAGCTTACACTATTTGGGTGAAGAAGAGAGCTTTGGAGCTGAAGATGTCATACGCTTGTGAAAGACATATGTATTTGGTTGTGACTGAGCCATCAAATCTCCCTAACCAAGATGTAGAGGAGTTGGAAGATGCACTTGCCAAGATGAAGTAAAAGAGAGACATGTGGGAAGAGCGGTTTCATGCTTTGAACAGAAAGCATGAGGAGTTGCAGCTTGAGTCAAAAGAAAAAGATGTGCTTATATGATTCTTGAGGATCGTGCAGTGAAGATACAGAGAGAGCCATAGGATTTATTATCCTCTAGCATGTCTCCATCTTCCGGTGCTTGGAAGAAGATTTTTGATCTGCTTGTCCTCGAGAAGGCTCAGATGAAGACATCCTTTGAGTCAGAGATTCGATGCATCCGAAGGAAGTACACTCCCATAGCCAGATCATCTGATGCAGTTGCTAAGGATCCTTAGGATGACATTTACCTTTTCTCTTGTATTTATATTTTTGGTTTCTGAATTTGTACTCAGTGTAATCCTTACAAATTTTATGAATAAAAAGAGATTTTATGGTCAATTGAATTATTATTATTATTGATTACTATTATATTTGCAAATAAGACTTCATATTTTCCTTAAAACTAAAACCTATAAAAAACATTGCATTTCATGCATCATTTGCATAACAGGTTTCTTCCGCCAGGTGTCTTATCAGTTCTTCTTCTGTGTATCAGCCAAGTTGACTCATCACTATAACACCCGAGCTAATCGATTGAAAATAATGGAGAACCTCGAGCAAGAGAACAGAGAGATAAAGGATGAGATTTCCAAACTTACATCCCTAATGGAATCTGTGATAGCTGCTCAGAACCAACAATCTCCACCTCCCGCAACTCCTCCCCCTTAGAGGACTGTCATCTAAGAGATTACTTCATCAACTGTTCTTGTGACGGCTAGCCAGTCTATTCCTGCCATGCCAGCTGGATTCCCGTGGGGAATGCCACCTAATTTTATGCGTGAAGAGTGTGAGCCTACTTTTGCTTCTGTGCCGGCATCTAACCCGGTCCTAACAGTGCCTCATCCTATTGTTCACACTCTGCCTCGTGTCGAGGACACACTCTGAGCCGTCTGAAGGTCCAAATGTTTATGAGAAGATAGACGAAATGAAGGATCAGTTTCTTGAGCTTTGCAAGGAATTGAAGACTCTAAGAGGAAAGGATTTGTTTGGGAAGAGTGTTGTTGAGTTGTGTTTAGTGTCCAATGTCAAAATTCTAGTGAAATTCAAGGTCCCAGACTTTGAAAATACAAAGGGAATACTTGTCCGTTGAGTCATCTCGTCATGTATGCCTGGAAGATGTCTACTCAAGCTGATAATGATCAGCTGCTTATTCATTACTTTCAAGATAGTTTGACGGGAGCTGCCCTCAGATGGTACATGGGTCTGGACAGTGCTAGCATTCGTACTTTCAATGACTTGGGTGAGGCCTTTGTCAAGCAGTACAAGTAAAACATTGATATGGCTCCAGATAGAGATCAGTTAAGGTTTATGTCTCAGAAGGACAAGGATACATTTAAAGAATATGCCCAGAGATGGAGGGAGTTAGCTGCTCGGATCAGTCCGCCTTTGGAAGAAAAGGAGATGTCCAAGATTTTCTTGAAGACGCTGAGTTCATTTTATTATGAACGTATGATCGTAAGTTGCCCCAATGATTTTACTGAAATGGTAAACATGGGGATGAGATTAGATGAAGGAGTCTGGGAAGGGCGTCTGTCCAAAAATGAAGTGACAACAAGCAAGAAGTATGGTGGTAACTTCTCCAAGAAGAAAGAAGGAGAAACTAATGCAGTATCAGTTGGGAGGCAGAGGAGGCCTCATGTCAGGAAAAGTTCTCAATATTGTCAACATCAACACCAAGTATCATTAATTATTCCAGTTTTTCCAACAATTCAACCAATCAATCAGTTCCAATTCAACAACAACTTCAACAACATCAACAACAACCGCAACAGCGAACCAACAACAACAACAACAATCATCAGCAAAACTTTGAGAGGAAGAAGGTCTCTTTTGACCCTATTCCTATGACATACGCAGAGCTATATCCGTCCTTGGTAATCAAGAATCTTATCCAACCGAGAAACCCTTCACAAATTCTTGAGCCACTGCCATGGTGGTTCAAACCGGACTTACATTGTGCTTTTCACCAGGGAGCCCCTGGACATGATATTGAGAACTGTTATCCACTGGAATATGAAGTTCAGTAGCTTGTCAAGAGTGGTATAATGTCCTTTGAGGACAGAGCGCCGAATGTGAAAGCCAACCTGTTACGTCCTCATGGTAACGCCTCATTGAACATGGTGGACGTCTGTCCAGGGAATTTCAGAGTATTTGATGTACGCCGTATCCGTAGGTCTTTGGTGGAGATCCACAAGGATTTGTGCAAGGTGAGCCATTGTGAACATGACCATGATGGTTGTGTCATTTGTAGTGTGAATCCTCGTGGCTGTGTAATTGTCAAAAGAGATATTCAGAGATTGATGGATGAGAATGTTATCCAGGTTCAGCAGTCAAGGTATATGGGTAATGATGTGAATGTGATAGTTCCAGTATTCAAGACCCCTGAGCGGGTAGTTATTCAATATGACAACAACAACGACAATAATGTCAACATATCGATATCGTTGTTGGTTATACGGTTAGCGGGCCCTATCCCCTACTCATCCGATAAAGTTGTGCCATACCAGTATAATGCCACCTTGATAGAGAATGGTCAAGAGGTTCCTCTTCCAGTGGTAGACTCAGTGGTGAATATTGTGGATATAACAAAGGTGACCCGTAGTGGTCGTGTATTCAGCCTGGTGTTTCCGAAAGTTGTGGAAAATGCGTCAGTGGGTAAGAAGGCAGGGATTCCTGCAGTTGATCCAATTAGTGCTCCAACGTGTCAGTCTGGTGAATCCAGCAAGTTGAATACTAATGATGATGATGAGGTGTTACGCTTGATAAAAAGAAGTGAATTTAATGTTATGGAGCAGCTGCTCCAAACACCGTCAAAGATTTATGTATTGTCATTGCTGATGAATTTTGAGGCACACGGGTGTAAGAGCTTAATTTTGACCCTAAGATCCCTCACGACATCATATCATTGCTCATTACATTGCCTTAAGGATCATAACATGTTTGACTCCTTAACCCTAGGGTTGGGACTTGTGTGAGTAGGTTGAGACCACCAAGCATGTTTGTATTATATATTATTGCTTTTCTTATTTTGATTACTAACCAAAAGCACAAAAATATGTTACTAACGTTTTTGTTTTGAAGCTCAAATGATCATGTGCTCCCATGCTCCTAGGAGGCTCCTAAGCTCAATGAAGTCGCTAGATGAGGATGAGAAAAAGCATGAAAATGGTCCACCAAGCTCTTAATCATCATATATGTCCCCCAAGTATCTCAATTTTCCAATTTGATCAAGATAACCCAAAGGTCTTGAGGATTGTTTCCCAAGGAAACCCTAATTCAATTGTGCATGAATTGTGCCTTGCTCATGAAGCAACCTCAACATATGATCAAATTTAATCAAGGTAAGTTCTTTCATTCATTATTTTATGCATATATGAGCTTATGTGAGGCCCCTCAATCATTCATTCATCAAGATTTGAAGTTTGGCCTTGAGAAGTTGACCAGTCAAATCATCTGACTAAACTAAGGATCACTGAGACACAACTTTTAATGTGTTTGTAAACTGAAGATGACCCAAAGAGCAAAAATATTCTTAATAACCATGTGAACAACTTTCATGTTCATCAAAAATCCATTTGAAACGTGGAAGGTCATCATTCATTTCAAAACATTATAGGTCATTTTGACTGAAACCCTAATTTTGGGTCAACTTCCCAAGGACCTAACTTCCTTAATTTTTATGATTTTTAGGTGAGACCAAATGAATTTTAAGGTTTAAGATGTCTACTTCAAATGTTATGTTGGACAAAGTTTCATAATTCTAAAATAAATACATGTGATAATACAAAACATTATAGGTCACTTTGGACCTTAGTCATTAAATTTGAAAAATATCCAACTTCAAGTGCCCATAACTTTCTCATGCAAAATCCAAATGATGCAAAATTTAAGTCTAAATTGATCATCCTGAAATGATATATAACTTTGATGTTGGAGGTGTTTCCATTTGAGGCTTGAATCATTGAAACAGAAGGGCTTGAAGAGACTTGGTTTTGGTAAAAAAATTCAAAGGAGAACCTAGACATGTTTTGTACCCAAAACTTCACAACCAGTTTTCATAAATTTCCAAACTCCAAATGAATTTTTTCCAAACATGACTTTTGTTCCTTATTTCAAGGGCTTTCCAACCATTACTCACATTAATTTTTTGGAATTTCCATGTGGGAGTTTCGAAGAGCTTTATGTTTATATTCATTTTTGCATTTCACATTATAACTTGGTGTGTAAGCTTGTGCAGTCCCTTGTGCACGTCCAATTCACTTCCATTGATCTCAACATAGATTTTCATTCATTCTTGGGCCTTACATGCGCCTGTACAGGCCCATGCAAGGAGGATTCAAACTACATGCACACGAGGGAAGCATTGCCTTGCATCACATTTCAGCTATAAATAAAAGTGCATTCTCATTCAAATGGCAACCAAGTGGAGATCTGAATTGCTGCTGAATTGAAATCCAAACCCTCACTAAAGGAATTTTCAGTTTTCCATTTCTCTTTCAAGCTTGAATTTCAACATCATTAGTTGATCTTCAAAGCTCAATTCCTTAACCTAGCATCACCATCACACTTCCAGATCAAAAGTAGATCAAGAGCTTGGACAATTCGTGTTGTTTGAAGCTGCATTTTAGAGGTAGAACCTCAAACATTTTTGATTAAGATCTTGCAATATAGTGTGAATTTCTTTGGTTTGTGCTGTTTTCTGAAGTCCTCATGCATGAGCAGGCCAGTGGTGGTCTTAACTTTGCAAATCATGCCATTTCAGTTCATGCACCATGATATTCAAGCTCATGTTTCTCTCTAAATAGGAACTATGAGGATGATCCATGGTTACATGGGTGATGTACATCACCTCATCTTCATTTTGATATCCTCAGTTTTCATTTTCATTAAACTTTAATTTCCTGCGCGTTGTGGTCGGATCTGGTTAGATCGCCGGAGAAGATGGTGGTTTCCACCACCATCCCCTTGTGGGAGCGTCCCAGCCATTGAATCATGTTGCTATGTTATAATCTCACGCGTCTAATGTATTCACTTATTTTAAATCCTTGTGCTGCGCGTTTGACGAAGGCACACCATGTGACCGCGCCTCTGAGCCCTTGATGCCTTGCCACATCAATTAATGAAACCATCTAAGGGCGCTGGTTTTTTCTATTTTTCTTATTTTCTTTTTAATTTCAGTTAATTCCTTTTATTTTCAAAAATTCATAAATATTTTATTTGAAGTCACAAAAATATGAGACCAATGCCAAAAATATTCTTGAAAAATCTAGTTTCATATTTTGATTTTTAATTATTTTTGTGACTTCATTTAATATTTTTGTGAATTATTTGGTTTTTAATAGTTTTAATTCATTTTAAATTAGTTTTTGATATTTGAAAAATCCAAAAAATGTTTTCCCAACACCTATGGATGATGATAAGTCAATAAAAAATAGTCTCATCAATTTCTTATTTGATTTGAGATTTATTTGAGATTTTAATTCATATTATGTTATTTTTCATTATTTTTCATTGTTTTAAAATAGTTTCTGATTTCAAAAATTGTTGAAATTTTTTGTCAAAGTTTGTTTGACCATGTTAGACCTATGAGAATTTAATTGGACTTGTTGAAGTTGATTTGAATTTGAGTTTGAGGTATGACCATATTTTGTTTATTTTATTTTTGCATTTATTTTTAATTCAAAAAATACAAAAAATCATGTTTGACTTGTTGACTTGTAATCTCCATTTCTCTTCTGTTTAGCATTGGTTGATGATGACTTGGTTCACATTTGATTAATTGAATTTGACACTTGATTTCTCTTTCCATCCATTTCATCTTCATCCCATTTTTTTTTATTTTTGGCCAATGAGTTAATGCCTTATGGTTAGTCTTGACATATGAGAGGTTTAGCCTTCTTTGATCCAAACCAAACTCAACTTGATCCAAGATCAAGTGAGTTGTTTTGTGTCAAAGATAGGTTGCTTCTTGGTCAAGCAAAAAACCTAAAGTTCATACAAGGCCTTTCTCTTTTCTTTTGGCATGGCAAGTTTGTGGAGCTTGGCTTACTAGTCATGATCTCTAACTTGTGTTTATTTGCCTATAGTTTCATTGACCGGCCTCAAATAGGTGTGACTACTACATTAGTCCACTTACGATTGCTTAACATAGCACTACATTGTCTTATGACAAACTAACATAACCATACTAATTACTAACTTTAATTTGAGCATTTAATTTCTTTCCCTTTACTTTAATGCACTTTATTTCTTGCTCATTTATTCATATTGCTTTTCATTTTGCTCACTTGAGCATATATTTTATGTTTATGCCATTTTCCTTTTGCTCATTTGAGCTCATTATTGTATATAAGTATATTGTTGTCTTGTGTTGGTTTTGCTTTGGTTTTGTGTGAACCCAATGCAAAAAGGAGAAAGGACTTAGAATTAGGACTTACCTATGCTTAAAGGAGTTCAAGAGCAACTAGGCCTCATGCCTTTAGAATTCTAAACTTGTTGAAGAGCAACTAGGCCTCATGCCTTTAGAATGCTAAATCTCAAAGTTGACTTTAATGGACTTCCTTTCCAAACTCATTCTTTGTCCATTCCTCATATTGTGTTGTGAACTTTTTGATGTTTGTTCTTGTGTGTGATAGGGATTCCACCTTGAGATTGTGCAAAAAGGACCATTGTCATGAATAGCCAAGTTAAGAGAGACAAGCCAAATGGAGATCCTAGGAGCTTGAATCTAAATTGTGTGATTGCTTGTTTGTGTGCTAAGTCCAAAGGAAAAGAGCATCTTGAATCATCTCTATGATTTCAAGAAAAGGAACTCCAAGGGTTTTATCTTTTCTCTCTTATCCTTATATTGTTTTAGGATTAGCCCTTCTCTTCTTCTCTCCACTCTAACCCAAGCCAAACTCTTTTTTTTCAAAACTTTGACTTTGTTTCAAACTAGAAACCTAGGCCTTATGCCTTTGACTTTTCAAAATCTTTTCATTAATACTCATTGTGAATAAATCTTAATCCAACTTTGACTTCATTTTGTAAATAAGTCTAACTTGTAAATATAACTCACTTCAAGTTGTTTTTGTGGTTCCAATGACCACCTTATTAAAACTTTTCAAAAAAAAAAACATTAGTCATAGGTTTGAGTTATCATAGTGGTTGATGTAAATCTCACCTCATCCTTAGTGATTGGACTATAAGTCTTACATACTTAATATAGGGTTAATCCCTCACTAGTATGTTGAAGCTCTCCTCACATGGTGGATTGTTGGTTTAGGTTGAGTTTTCTCCCTTTGATAACAAAGGACCTTAAGGCTTTTGGTTAAATAAAAGTGGCGACTCTGCTGGGGAACAATCTCCCTGGTGGGTTTAGCCTACTTTTTGCTTATGTGTGTTGTATGTTTATATTTATTTGTGGCATATTTTTGTGCAAATTTGGGATGAATGTATTGTTTGTAATTTATGAATTGCTTGATATATTAATTGCTTGTATGCTTGGTGGTTTCTTGTGAGATGAGTTCTATACCTGAATTCGAGTGCACTTATGATAGGAGAATGGCATAGTCTTGTTGACTTGTGTGGAGTTATTCCTTAACAAGTTAACTTGCAAGTCCATTCACTTGGTGGAGGTCTTGTTGGGCTCAATAATGTCACACGAGTATTCGTGGTTAGGCATTACTCTTTCCAATATAAATCTTAGAAGCTAAGGACATTAGATACCTAGCCCATCTTGGCCTATTTTTAGGACGTAGTGCGAAGGTCATTCAAGTGTAAGACTTGAGGCGATTGTTGCGCGATACTACACTCATAAGAGTCTCTCTTGAGAATATTTTTGGAATACGAGTAGTCGTTCTATCCGATAATATCAGAAAGATGAGATGATGACTATGGGGACCCTTTTTAGAACATGATCGTCAGGTTTAACCATAGTACACTCCCTTTGGGTGGTTCTTAACCGAGACTCCATGCTCGTGACTTACAATAAACCCTTGATTCGCGGATGATCCGTTCTCGTACATTCTCAATATCAATGGAACTTGGGTGTTGATAAGGTGTAAACCATAATCCACCAAAATGGATGATTGATATTGACAATGACGTGAGCCATCCCGTGACCTTTGCATGGTGTGACTTTCTTGATCCTTGAGTGTGATTGTTGCATCCATGAATTCATGCATTCATTTGCATCCATATCATCAACAATGAAATTTTTTCAAGGAACTTAAGAGGTCTATTTGCAAATTTTCAGACATGGATAAGCAAAGAAGGAATACGAAGAAGTACAGTTTCAGAAAACCCGACTTGAAAGAGTTAAGGAGTTTGGCATCTTATGTATTAGAGCCTTTGGAGTTAAAGGCTCGCCATGGGAAGCTCCTGTCCATTCTTTCTACCAAGGTGGATGAAGGTCTGATGAGTGTGTTGATGCAGTTTTATGATCCCTTGTATCAGTGCTTCACTTTTCCAGATTTCTAGCTTTTGCCTACATTAGAGGAGTATGCATATCATGTGGGTATACCTATTCTTGATCAGTTGCCGTTCAGTGGTTTGGAGAAGGTTCCGTCTTCTCAAGAGATTGCTGATATGCTTCACATAGATGTATCTGATATTGTTGCTCATATGATTACCAAAGGTGGAATTCAAGGTCTCCCATCTGATTTTCTCATTGCCAAAGCTATTTTGTTTGGGAAGGCCATGAGTGAGTATGCCTTTGAAACTATATTTGTACTACTCATCTACGGGCTAGTGTTATTTCCCAACATCGACAATTTCGTGGATGTGAACGCTATTAGGATTTTCTCTTCTCTTAATCCCGTTCCGGCTCTATTGGGTGACACTTATTTCTCTTTGCATATGAGGAATGCAAAGGGTGGTGGTTCCATTGTGTGCTATTTGCCTCTGTTGTACAAGTGGTTTATTTCTCACTTGCCTCAGACGCTCGCCTTCAAGGAAAACAAGGGATGTCTATGGTGTCCTGCGAGACTTATGTCTCTCACTAATGATGATATCTCTTGGTATAACCATGTTTATGATGGCATTCAGATTATTAATTCTTATGGTGAGTTCTCCAATGTGCCTCTTCTTGGTACATGTGGTGGAATTAACTACAACCCTGTTTTGGCTCGCCGTCAGCTTGGGTTCTCCTTAAAGGATAAACATAACAACCTTATATTGGAAGGTGTATTCTTTCAAGAGGGTAAAGATCCCCAGAACTTGAAGGATAGGATGGTCTGTGCCTGGTGCAAAGTTCATAGGAAAGGGAGGAAGGAGCTTGGTCCGAAGAATTGTATTGCTTTGGAACCCTACACCTCTTGGGTGAGGAAGAGAGCTCTTGAGTACCGCATGCCATATGAGTATCCGAGACCTACCCCTATGGTTATGGTTGGGCATTCAACCCTCCCTAACCAAGGAGTAGAGGAGTTAAGAGATGAAGACCGATTGCATGCATGGGTTCGTGAGCGAGAGGAACTTCTTCAGCAGCTCAAAGATAAGGATGCAGTGATAGAGTTTCTAGAGCATCAGGTTATTGATGAGCCTGATGATGTGGTTACTTCTCTTCTTCCTCATTCATTTAGGTTTTGGAAGAGGAAGTATGATCAGCTTGCCAAGGAGAAGGCCGATATGGAAACAACTTATGAGAGAGAGGTGAAGAGGCTTCATGCAGCTTATCTTCCGATCTCGAAGGCTTTGGACGATTGTTTCTAGGGCTCCATAGGATGATCAGTCTCCTTTTCTCTTGTATTGTATTTGGTTACTAAAACTATACTACTTCTTTGGTGTAAAAAGTTTCCAAATATTATTGCTATGAGTATTCCATACATGTCTTAAAAGATTAATATTTCCAAATATTTGCAAATAGATCTCTATAAAGTTCCTCTGATTAAAAACAAACCATATGCGCAAACATTGCATGCATCATATGCATAAGCAGGTTTTGTTCTGAGCTCTTGATCAGTAGTCTAACTCTTTGCTCTTCATTTATTTTGAAGACAAGCTGACGCACCAGTATAATACCAGAGACAATCATCCGAGGATAATGGAGCATTTAGAGCAAGAGAACAGGGACTTGAAGGAAGAGATTGCTAGGCTGACTGCCATGATGGAGCAAGTTCTAGCCGCCTAGAGCCAAGCTTCACCAACTCCTGCAACTCCTCCCGCGAGGACTGTCATATCTGAGGTAGCAACTTCGATTGTGCCTGCTGCAACAACCCACTTTTCTCCGTCTATGCCAGCCGGGTTCCCTTGGGGAATGTCCGCTAATTTCATACCAGAGGGTTTTGCTCCTACTCTCACTTCTTTAACGGCATCTAGCTCGGTCCTATCTGTGCCACCTCTTGTTGTGCACACCCTTCCCCGTGTTGAAGACACCATCTATCATTCCGAGCCATTTGAGGGCCCGGATGTATATGAAAAGATGGATGAAATGAAAGATCTATTTCTTGAGCTGCGCAAAGAACTGAAGACTTTGAGGGGTAAAGACCTCTTTGGTAAAAGTGCTGCTGAGTTGTGCCTGGTGCCCAACGTGAAGATCCCTATGAAATTCAAAGTGCCTGACTTTGAGAAGTATAAGGGAAACACATGCCCGCTCAGCCATCTTGTGATGTATGCTCGCAAGATGTCAACCCAGACAGATAATGACCAACTGCTGATCCACTACTTTCAGGATAGCCTGACAGGTGCTGCGCTCCGGTGGTATATGGGGCTGGAGAGTGCAAGCATCCACTGTTTTAATAATCTAGGCGAGGCCTTTGTTAAGCAGTATAAATATAATATGGATATGGCTCCGGACAGGGACCAATTGAGAGCAATGTCGCAGAAGGACAAAGAGACCTTCAAGGAGTACGTCCAGAGATGGCGAGAATTGGCAGATCAGATAGTGCCACCCCTGGAAGAGAATGAGATGACAAAGATCTTCTTAAAGACTTTGAGCTCTTTCTATTATGAAAGAATGATTGCAAATGCTCCCTCAGACTTCACTGAAATGGTGAATATGGGGATGAGATTGGAAGAGGGGGTCCGTGAAGGGCGATTATCTAGAGATGATGGTTCCTCAGCAAAGAAGTATGGAGGCTTTGCGAGGAAGAAAGAGGGAGAGGCTCATGTTGTGTCCTCTCATACTAAAAGAAGGCCCTATGTAAGGAGGAAGGATGTGCGTCCTGCCGTCAACCAACACCAGGTGGCTCATATAGCACCTGCTTTTCAAGAAGTTCATCAACAACATCATCATCAACAACAACAACAACATCGTCAATAACAGCAGGCCTACCAGCCTCACAACAATACCAACACCAGCACCAGCAACTACAAGAGAATGAGGGTAACTTTTGACCTGATTCCGATGACATATGCTGAGCTCTATCCTTCTTTGATAGATAGGAAGCTGATAACTCCACGAGACCCTTCCGCCGTACCAGCCAATCCTCAGTGGTGGTATAAGCCCGAACTTCATTGTGTATATCATTCTGGTGCTCCCGGACATGACGTGGAGAACTGTTACCCATTGAAGACCAAGGTGCAAGACCTTGTGAGAAGTGGGATATTGTTTTTTGAGGACGTAGGTCCGAATTTGAAGAAGAACCCATTGCCCGAGCATGGGAAAGCAGCTGTTAACATGGTCCAGGGATGCCCTGGCAAATACAAAGTCCTGTATGTGAATGACATAAGGCAATCTTTGGTCGAGATGCATAAGCTGTTGTGTGAACACAGCCACTACGAGCATGACCATGATAGGTGCCAGGTGTGCACTATCAATGAGAGAGGATGCCGTCAAGTTAGAAGGGACATCCAAGAGATGATTGATCAGGGGATGATTGAAATACTTCAGAATCGAAATGAGGACGAAGTTGATGTTATCACCCCAGTGTTTAAAATTCCTGAGCCTGTTGTCATCAAGTATGATGGCAGCAAGAAGAAGGTATCGCCATCTCTTGTGATCAAGCCAGCGGGTCCCGTCCTGTATGTATCGGACAAAGCTGTTCCTTACCGATATAACACTGTGATACTAGAAGATGGGAAGGAGATGTCGTTGCCCTCAACCTCTGTTGTAAGTATCTCAGATGTCAGTGGTGTGACCCGTAGTGGTCGTGTTTTCTCGACTCCGCCAAAACCCCATGAAGACATTGTGAAGAGAACTGTTGTCAATCCTGCTGGTCCCGTGGGGACTTCTACTCAAAATAATTTTGTTCCTGTTGTTGACCCTGTTGCTGTCAAGAATAATAACACTCCTATCCTGGTTGGCCAGTCTGGCATTTTGAAAGAGGATGGTGATGAGATGCTGAGGCTCATCAAAAGGAGTGAATATAATATTGTTGATTAGCTGCTACAAACTCCATCAAAGATATCTGTCTTATCTTTGTTGATGAATTCCGAGCCACACCACGAAGCTTTGTAGAGGGTGTTGGACGTGGCATACGTGGATCACGATGTCACAATAGAGCAGTTTGATAGCATTGTTGCAAATATAACTGCTTGCAACAACTTGAGCTTCTGTGATGCTGATCTTCCCGAGGAGGGAAAAAACCACAATTTGGCTTTACACATATCGATGAACTGTAAGGATGATGCCCTGTCCAATGTGTTGGTGGACACAGGGTCATCCCTTAATGTGCTGCCGAAATCCACTCTTGCTAAACTTTCATACCAGGGGCCTCCCATGAGGCAGAGTGGAGTGGTTGTAAAGGCGTTTGATGGATCGCACAAAACTGTGATCGGCGAATTAGAACTCCCGATCAAGGTTGGACTTAGTGATTTCCAGATCACTTTTCAGGTCATGGATATTCATCCGTCTTACAACTGTTTGCTTGGCAGACCATGGATTCACGAGGCAGGCGCCGTGACATCCACCCTACACCAAAAATTGAAGTTTGTGAAGAATAAGAAGTTGGTGGTGATAGGGGGAGAGAAGGCTCTCTTGGTCATTCATTTATCTTCCTTTTCCTATATTGATGCTAAGGATGAGGTTGGGACTCCATTCCAAGCATTGTCTATTGCTGAGCCTTCAAGGAAAGGACTTTCTTCACTTGTCTTCTACAATGATGCAAAGTTGGCCATTGAGCATGGTACAACTACTGGTTTGGGGCAAATGATCAAGTTGGAAGATAACAAGTCCCGAGCTGGCGTAGGGTATTCTTCTAGTGTTTTCAATGAGCGTGGGCTGTTCCAGAGTGGAGGATTTATCCACACGGTTGAAGATCAGGAAGCTGTTGCCATTGTTGAAGATGATGAAGAGGAAGACGTCGATAACTATGTCATACCTCGAAGAATCTGCAATAATTGGGTCGCTGTTGATGTTCCAACAGTTATCCATAAGTCAACGTAATATGTTCATTTTATTTTAAAACCCTTCTCCCATGCCAAAAGGAGGAGTGAAGACATTGTTGGCACAATTTGATTAATACAATGATATTCATTCAATAATCGCATGTTAAATGTTTGTTTTTCAAAATTATTTTTCCTTTTTGCTTTTTGCATGAAATTGGTGATCACCATAAAACCCTAAAAAAGAGAATAAAATCAATCTTTTTCATCTGCATAATAATTTGCCTTGTTTGAATTCTGAAATCTCTTTTATACTCAAAATCATTATGCAGGTTAATCAAACACATTGAACATAATGATCCAACACCATCTCCCAACTTTGAATTCCCTGTATTTGAAGCAGAAGAAGATGATGTTGAAGAGATTCCTGATGAGATTACCCATCTGCTTAAACACGAGGAGAAGATCATTCAGCCACATCTTGAGAATCTGGAAACAGTCAACTTGGGGTCTGAAGATTGCATTCGTGAAGTAAAGATTGGGGCACTCCTTGAAGAGTCTATTAAGAAGGGGTTGATTGAGTTGCTACGAGAATATGTCGACGTCTTTGCCTGGTCGTATGAAGACATGCCTGGTCTAGATACTGATATTGTGCAACATTTCTTGCCGTTGAAGCCTGAGTGTGTGCCTGTGAAGCAAAAGCTCAGAAGAACTCATCCTGATATGGCAGTGAAGATTAAAGAAGAAGTTCAGAAGCAAATTGATGTGGGGTTTCTGGTGACTTCTACATATCATCAATGGGTGGCCAATATTGTGCCTGTGCCTAAGAAAGATGGAAAAGTCCGAATGTGTGTGGATTACCGTGACTTGAATAAAGCTTGTCCGAAAGATGATTTTCCTCTACCACACATTGATATGTTGGTAGACAATACAGCTAAATTCAATGTCTTCTCATTTATGGATGGATTTTCCGGTTATAATCAGATTAAAATGGCACCCGAGGATATGGAGAAGACAACATTCATTACACCTTGGGAACATTCTGTTATCGAGTGATGCCCTTCGGTTTGAAGAACGTCGGAGCCACGTATCAACGAGCTATGACTACCTTGTTTCATGATATGATGCACAAGGAGATTGGGGTGTATGTTGATGATATGATTGCAAAGTCAAAAACGGAAGTTGAACATGTAGAACACTTGTTGAAGCTTTTCCAGCGTTTGAGGAAGTACAAACTCCGCTTGAATCCAAACAAGTGTACATTTGGAGTCCGTTCCAGCAAGTTATTGGGCTTTATTGTCAGCAAAAGAGGTATTAAAGTTGATCCTGGCAAGGTCAAAGCAATACAAGAGATGCATGCGCCCAAAACGGAGAAGCAAGTCCGAGGTTTTCTTGGCCGCTTGAAGTACATTTCCAGATTTATATCCCACATGACTGCCACATGTGCGCCTATATTCAAGCTCCTCTGGAAAGATCAGCGTCATGATTGGACTGAGGATTTCCAGAAAGATTTTGACCGTATCAAAGAGTATTTGTCTAAGCCTTCGATTCTGTCTCCGCCTGTTGAAGGGAGACCGTTGATTATGTACTTGACTGTGCTTGATGATTCCATGGGATGTGTCCTGGGTCAACAAGATGAATCAGGGAAGAAAGAGTATGCAATATATTACTTGAGTAAGAAGTTTACTGATTGTGAGTCTCGGTACTCAATGCTTGAGAAGACATGTTGTGCTTTGGCTTGGGCTGCTAAGCGTTTACGCCAGTATATGCTGAATCATACAACTTGGTTGATATCCAAAATGGATCCAATTAAGTATATCTTTGATAAGCCTTCTTTAACTGGGAGGTTTGCCTGTTGGCAGATACTGTTGTCTGATTATGATATTGAGTATCGAGCTCAAAAGGCTATTAAAGGTAGTATCTTGACTGATCATTTGGCACATCACCCAATTGAAGATTATCAGTCTGTGCAGTACGACTTCCCTGATGAGGAGATTCTGTATTTGAAGATGAAAGATTGTGATGAGCCTACACTCGATGAAGGGCCAGAGCCTGGTTCCCGATGGAGTATGGCGTTCAATGGTGCTACTAATCAGTATGGAAATGGTATTGGGGCAGTGATTATTACTCCTCAAGGCACACATTTTCCTTTTACAGCAAGGCTAACTTTCAAATGCACGAATAATATGGTGGACTATGAGGCTTGTATTATGAGTTTGGAAGAATGTATTGATCTTAGGATTAAGGGTGAATAGGAGACGAATCAGCCTAGCCTCATCCCATACAGAGATTATGCGAGGAGGATTTCAACTTTCTTTACTAAGGTTGACTTCCATCATATTCCTCGAGATGAGAATCGGATGGCAGATGCTCTTACTACGCTTGCTTCAATGATTATGGTGAAGTACTGGAATAAAGTCCCCAATATTACCGTGATGCGCTTGGATAGACCAGCTCATGTGTTTGTAGTTGAAGAAGTAAAAGATGATAAGCCATGGTATTATGATATCAAATGTTTTCTGAAAAGTCAGACTTACCCGCTTGGGGCATCTGCTAAAGACAAGAAGACTTTGAGGAGATTATCTGGCAGTTTCTACCTTAATGGTGATGTGCTTTACAAGAGGAATGTTGACATGGTTCTGCTCAGATGCGTGGATAGAAACGAAGTAGACCTGTTGATAACTGAAGTCCATGAGGGTTCATTTGGTACTCATTCCAATGGACATGCCATGACAAAGAAGATGTTGAGAGCAGGCTACTATTGGCTGACAATGGAGTCTGATTGCTGCAAATATATGAAGAAATGCCACAAGTGTCAGATTTATGCGGATAAGATTCATATTACCCTGACACTTCTGAATGTTATTTCCTCACCATGGCCTTTCTCCATGTGGGGAATTGACATGATTGGTATGATTGAACCAAAGGCGTCAAACAGTCACCGTTTTATTCTCGTAGCCATTGATTACTTCACCAAGTGGGTTGAAGCGACATCGTATGCGAATGTGACAAGGAAGGTGGTCGTGAAGTTTATCAAGAATCAACTTATATGCCGTTATGGTGTGCCAGACAAGATCATTACTGATAATGGATCAAACTTGAACAACAAGATGATGAAAGAGCTGTGTAGCGAGTTCAAGATTGCGCGTCATAATTCTTCTCCCTATAGACCCAAGATGAATGGGGTTGTTGAAGCTGTTAACAAGAACATCAAGAAGATTATCCAGAAGACGGTTGTTACGTACAAAGATTGGCATGAGATGTTGCCATTTGCTTTGCATGGCTATCGTACATCTGTCCGCACTTCAACAGGGGCAACCCCTTTCTCTCTTGTATATGGCATGGAGGTTGTGCTCCCCGTAGAGGTTGAGATCCCATCAATGAGAGTCTTGATGGAAGCCAAGTTGACTGAGGCTGAATGGGTCCAGAGTCGTTTTGACCAGTTGAACTTGATTGAAGAGAAGAGATTAACTGCCATGTGCCATGGTCAGTTATATCAGCAAAGGATGAAGAAAGCCTTTGATAAGAAGGTCAAACCTCGTGTGTTCCAAGAAGGTGACCTCGTGCTCAAGAAAGTCTTATCTTTCGCTCCCGATTCCAGGGGCAAGTGGACTCCAAACTATGAAGGTTCATATGTTGTTAAGAGAGCCTTTTCAGGTGGTGCTTTGTTGCTTACAACTATGGATGGCGAGGATTTCCCTCGTCCTGTGAATTCAGATGCAGTCAAGAAATACTTCGCCTAAAATTAAAAACAGAATAACTCGTTAAGTTGAAAACCCGAAAGGGCGGATTAGGCAAAAATGAGCGTCTCGGTGGATTGAAAACCTGAAAGGGAGGTCCAGGCAAAAGTTAGAGACATAAAAACATACACATATATATATATATATATATATATATATATATATATATATATATATATATATATATATATATATATATATATATATATATATATATATATATATATATATATATATATATATATATATATATATATATCCCGCTAGATTGAATACCTCACCCTGGGGCAATCTAGGAAAAAATAAGGGATTTGGCAAGTAACCGCATCCTGACAAGACTTTGTTCTACAACAGTCATCTGTCAAAGATTCTATTTCAGTCATCATCAACTGAAGCTTCAAATACAGTGGATTTAGAGTTGGTGGAGAAACGGTCATTATGTTCAATATAGCCCTTTTTCCAATATCACCAGTTTCAAATTTGTAAAGATCCATGGAGTTTCGCCATTTGCGGAATACCATTCCATTAAATAAATTTGAGCCTTTATCCAATTCTTGGCACTCTTGTTTATTTATGTTTGACAAATGTTTGCATGTTTTAATTGATAAATATCATTGTTTTAGACAAATAAAGTTTTATAAAACTGTTTTAAATAAAATGAACATTCACAATGACTGAAAGGATAATCGAAACGTCTTCAGTGCTCTCTCAAGGATAGTACAATTTCCAAAGGGTAAGACATTTGTTCATATTCTGACATGTTTATGTCCTCTTCATCAGCTTTCAGTTGTTTCCCCAGCGAAGTTGTCTAGAGCAGTTGGTGAAGGGCTTGTTCCCCTTTTCATCCCCAACATGGCCCGTGTTGATGAAGGATTCGTTTCCGATCCCCTCAACCGAGGCAATTTCCTTCAAGGGTTGCCGACAGTTCATCCTCAGTAGGGTGGCCCAATCCGAGCTTGATAATTTGTATCCCCTCCAAGTCCGAAGATCTCTTCCAATATTGAGGGATTTTGAGGAAGATGTGTTGTTTCCTTTCCCAGCGGAGCAATTTGTTCTTTCTCCCTTTAGCAAAGATGTTTCTCCAACAGCTAGAAGGGAGTGTTTGATTGATGTGTATCTAGTTGGTGGTTGTTCCCCACAGAGTTTCACCTCATCTAAGATCCCTAGTAGAGTTTGTTCTACGACAAATCTTATTGATATCCAATCACCTATCCCCGAGAATTGTTGGAAAATCCCCGGCAGTCGGAAGTTGTGACTTTGCATGTCCCCCAACGGTGATTGGCATCTCCCAGTATTTGATGCATCCTCACCAGAGCTGAGTTCTCTTGTGGGCCTGGCCCTTATCTGTGAAGATGTTGTGTCGGATGTCCATTCGTGACTCTTGAGCCTGTTTGTGTTAGATATGTATGTCTGTCAGCATTAATCATACATAAACCACGCATATACGTGCATAATCATAGCATTCATATATTCATGATTGCATTCTTTGCCATATATCTTTGCTTGTTATCTCCTGCTATTGGTGAAATGTTCTTCCCCAAGCAGTGCTCGTGTCTGATCTCTCCGTATAGACTCAGCCCCATAGGCAAAAAGTGTATATTTTTCCTTCTTTCTTCCCCACTGAGTTATGTCCTCGTGGATGATTATTGTTTCAGTTTTCTCCCCAGGTTGTGTATCAGGATGGAATTACTCCCCTGAGTTATATCCTCATGGGGTTGATTCTTGTTTAATTGTGTCTTTCTAGTTTGTTCCTAGATTGACTCCTTTCTTGTTATCCCTTGCAGTTTCCCTGTGGTTTAGTTGTTCAATTTCTCAGTAACCAGTAATTGTTCATCTTTTTCCCCAGCGGATCTTGTGGCCGTCTACCCAGTAACCGGTAGTTGTAAGTCCTATTTCCGTGGTTTTCTACCCAGTAACCGGTAGATGTAATCCCCTCTTTGTTGGTTATCTTTACCCAGTAACCGGTATTGATATTCCTTCGTTTTGAGTATACCACCTAGTAAGCGGTGATATATCTCTTGGATAAATTGCTCTTATCAAGCAATTCATCCCTGCCGAGTCATCTTTCATTTACCCTTTGTTTGGTAATGATTGTTTCTCCTTCGGATTGGTCATCATTTTATACCTAGTAACCGGTATCCCGATGTCTTTTCTTTTCGGTTGATTTATCCTTCATTAACCCAGTAACCGATTGTGGATAATCTCCCAAGTGAGTATGTTATCTATGTTATGACGGTAATAAATAATATATCTCATGGGTTCTTCAGTCGAAGTCTTTCTCTTCCCCAGTTGAGTAAGATTCGTATTTCCTTGCAGAATTGAATGCCCATCCTGTAAGTCGAGTTTGCTTTTTCAGCCCTCCTTTCGGATGATGAGTGTTTTGGATTTGTTCCCAATTCACACCTGGTTGGTCACATATTATATGCCCAGTAACCGGTATCCCTGGTGTTCCTTCCTTATGCTCCCTATTGTGACTTTTTTTGTCCCCTATGGAGTCAGATTTTCCCGAGTTAAGATGTACCTTTTGGATCCTCCTCAGATGTTTCGGATGATTGATATCTCTCACCCTTATACCGGTCTTAGATATTCTTTCTCCCTAAGCATGTTGTTTTTTCACCCAGTAACCGGTGTTCTGATGACATGTCTCTCTTTGAGTTTATTACCCAGTAGCCAGTAATATCTCGTTGTTTCTTCCATAACTGAGTCCTTTGTGGATTTCCCCGTCTGAGTCCGAATTTTTATCCGCAGTATCCTTTGTGGATAGTCTTGCTGTATTGGCATATTCCCCGATATATGCATCCTTGCGTCAACTCGAGTCTTTCCACCGATTTATTTTCGTGGAATCCCTTCATGTCTCTCAGCAAGTTTCAAGTCGTGACCTGCTCACGCATTTTTACCTTACCTTCCCCCAGAGTCTCTGTCTCCCTAGTGAGTGTGTTACTCCTATGGGCCTTCAGTGTCTTCTGATTTCTTTTCCTTTCATGGAAATTATTCACCATGAAGATTTTATTTTGCATCATGAGGTCTCTTAGGGACCAAAATTCGTCTCTTTGTTATTATTTAAGCCCATTCTACCTCGTCGAGACGAAGATTTTAACCTTCATATCTCCGACTAGAATGACCTTAAATGGGGGTATCTGTAAGACCCTAATTTTGACCCTAAGATCCCTCATGGCATCATATCATTGCTTATTACATTGCCTCAAGGATCATAGCATGTTTGGCTCATTAACCCTAGGGTTGGGACTTGTGTGAGTGGTTTGAGACCACCAAGCATGCTTGTATTGTATATTATTGCTTTTCTTATTTTGATTAATAACCAAAAGCACAAAAATATGTCACTAACTTTTTTGTTTTGAAGCTCAAATGATCATGTGCTCCCATGCTCTTAGGAGGCTCTTAAGCTCAATGAAGTGGCTAGATGAGAATGAGAAAAAGCATGAAAATGGTCCACCAAGCTCCTAATCATCATATATGTACCCCAAGTATCTCAATTTTCCAATTTGATCAAGATAACCCAAAGGGCTTAAGGATTGTTTCCCAAGGAAACCCTAATTCAACTGTGCATGAACTGTGCCTTGCTCAGGAAGCAACCTCAACCTATGATCAAATTTAATCAAGGGAAGTTCTTTAATTCATTATTTTATGCATATATGAGCTTATGTGAGGCACCTAAATCATTCATTCATCAAGATTTGAAGTTTGGCCTTGAGAAGTTGACCAGTCAAATCATCTGACTAAATTGAGGATCACTGAGACACAACTTTTAATGTGTTTGTCAAATGAAGATGACCCCAAGAGAACAAATGTTCTTAAGAACCATATGAACAACTTTCATGTTCATCAAAAATACATTTGAAACTTGGAAGGTCATCATTAATTTCAAAACATTATAGGTCATTTTGACTGAAACCCTAATTTTGGGTCAACTTCCCAAGGACCTAACTTCCTTAATTTTTATGATATATAGGTGAGACCAAATGCATTGGAAAGTTTAATATGTCTAATTCAAATGTTATGTTGGACAAAATTTCATAATTTTAAAAGAAATACATGTGATAATACAAAACATTATAGGTCACTTTGGACCTAAGTCATTAAATTTGAAAAATGTCCAACTTCAAGTGCCCATAACTTTCTCATGAAAAATCCAAATGATGCAAAATTTAAGTCTAAATTGATCATCTTGAAAATATATACGACTTTGATGTTGGAGGTTTTTCCATTTGAGGCTTGCATCACTGAAACAGAAGGGCTTGAAGAGACTTGGTTTTGGTAAACTTTTTCAAAGGAGAACCTAGACATGTTTTGTACCCAAACCTTCACAGCCAGTTTTATTAAATTTCCAAACTCCAAATGAATTTTTTCCTAACATGACTTTTGTTCCTTATTTAAAGGGCTTTTCAACCGTTACTCACATTAATTTTTTGGACTTTCCATGTGGGAGTTTCAAAGAGCTTTATATTTATGTTCATTTTTGCATTTCACATTATAACTTGTGGTGCAAGCTTGTGCAGTCCCTTGTGCACGTCCAATTCACTTCCATTTGATCTCAGCATGGATTTTCATTAATTCTTGGGACTTACATGCGCCTGTACAGGCCCATGCAAGGAGGATTCAAACTTCATGCACACAAGGGAAGCATTGCCTTGCATCACATTTCTGCTATAAATAAGAGTGCATTCTCATTCAAATGGCAACCAAGTGGAGATCTGAATTGCTGCTGAATTGAAATCCAAACCCTCACTAAAGGAATTTTCAGTTTTCCATTTCCCTTTCAAGCTTGATTTTCAACATCATTAGTTGATCTTCAAAGCTCAATTCCTTAACCTAGCATCACCGTCACACTTCCAAATCAAAAGTAGATCAAGAGCTTGGACAATTCATGTTGTTTGAAGCTGTATTTCAGAGGTAGAACCTCAAACTTTTTTGATTCAGATCTTGCAATATAATGTGAATTTCTTTGGTTTGTGTTGTTTTCTGAAGTCCTCATGCATGAGGCAGGCCAGTGGTGGTCTTAATTTTATAAATCGTGCCATTTCAGTTCATGCACCATGATCTTCAAGCTCATGTTTCTCTCTAAATATGAACTGTGAGGATGATCCATGGTTACAGGGGTGATATACATCACCTCAGTTTCATTTTGATATCCTCAATTTTCATTTTCATTAAACTTTAATTTCCTGCGCGTGGTGGCCGGATCTGGTTAGATCGCCGGAGAAGATGGTGGTTTCCACCACCATCCACACATGGGAGCCTCCCAGCCATTGGATCGTGTTGCTTTGTTATTATCTCACGCGTCCAATATATTGACTTATTTTAAATCTTTGTGCCGTGCGTTTGACCAAGGCACACCATGTGACCGCGCCTCTGAGCCCTTGATGCCTTGCCACGTCAATTAATGAAACCATTTGAGGGAACTTGTTTTTTCTATTTTTCTTATTTTCTTTTTAATTTCAGTTAATTCCTTTTATTTCAAAAATTCATAGATATTTTATTTGAAGTCACAAAAATATGAGACCAATGCCAAAACTTTTCTTGAAAAATCTAGTTTCATATTTTGATTTTTAATTATTTTTGTGACTTCATTTAATATTTTTGTGAATTATTTGGTTTTTAATAGTTTTAATTCATTTTAAATTACTTTTTGATATTTGAAAAATCCAAAAAATATTTTCCCAACACCTATGGATGATGATAAGTCAATGAAAAATAGTCTCATCAATTTCTTATTTGATTTGAGATTTATTTGAGATTTTAATTCATATTGTGTTATTTTTCATTGTTTTTCATTGTTTTAAAATAGTTTCTGATTTCAAAAATTGTTGAAAAAATTGGTCAAAGTTTGTTTGACCATGTTAGACCTATGATAATTTAATTGGACTTGTTGAAGTTGATTTGAATTGAGTTTGAGGTTTGACCATATTTTGTTTATTTTATTTTTGCATTTATTTTTAATTCAAAAAATACAAAAAATTATGTTTGACTTGTTGACTTGTAATCTCCATTTCTCTTCTGTTTAGCATTGGTTGATGATGACTTGGTTCACATTTGATCAATTGAATTTGACACTTGATTTATCTTTCCATCAATTTCATATTCATCCCATTTCTTTTTATTTTTGGCCAATGAGTTAATGTCTTATGGTTAGTCTTGACATATGAGAGGTTTAACCTTCTTTGATTCAAACCAAACTCAACTTGATCCAAGATCAAGTGAGTTGTTTTGTGTCCAAGATAGGTTGCTTCTTAGTCAAGCAAAAAACCTAAAGTCCATATAAGGCCTTTCTCTTTTCTTTTGGCATGACAAGTTTGTGGAGCTTGGCTTACTAGTCATGATCTCTAACTTGTGTTTATTTTCCTATAGTTTTATTGACCGACCTCAAATATGTGTGACTACTACATTAGTCCACTTACGATTGCTTAACATAGCGCTACATTGTCTTATGACAAACTAACATAACCATACTAATTACTAATTTTAATTTGAGCATTTAATTTCTTGCCCTTTACTTTAATGGACTTTATTTCTTGCTCATTTATTCATATTGCTTTTCATTTTGCTCACTTGAGCACATATTTTATGTTTATGCCATTTTCCTTTTTCTCATTTGAGCTCATTATTGTATATAAGTATATTGTTGTCTTGTGTTAGTTTTGCTTTTGTTTTGTGTGAACCCAATGCAAAAAGGAAAAAGGACTTAGAATTAGGACTTACCTATGCTTAAAGGAGTTCAAGAGCAACTAGGCCTCATGTCTTTAGAATGCTAAACTTGTTGAAGAGAAACTAGGCCTCATGCCTTTAGAATGCTAAAAGGACCATTGTGCAAAAAGGACCATTGTCATGAATAGCCAAGTTAAGAGAGACAAGCCAAATGGAGATCCTAGGAGATTGAATTAAAATTGTGTGATTGCTTGTTTGTGTGCTAAGTCCAAAGGAAAGGAGCATCTTGAATCATCTCTATGATTTCAAGAAAAGGAACTCCAAGGGTTTTATCTTTTCTCTCTTATCCTTATATTGTTTTAGGATTAGCCCTTCTCTTCTTCTCTCCACTCTAACCCAAGCCAAACTCTTTTTTTTCAAAACTTTGACTTTGTTTCAAACTAGAAACCTAGGCCTTATGCCTTTGACTTTTCAAAATCTTTTCATTAATACTCATTGTGAATAAATCTTTATCCAACTTTGTTTTC
Organism: Lathyrus oleraceus; assembly: GCF_024323335.1. Lineage (NCBI taxonomy): Eukaryota > Viridiplantae > Streptophyta > Magnoliopsida > Fabales > Fabaceae > Lathyrus > Lathyrus oleraceus. Next base: position 351,080,883 of record NC_066581.1, read on the forward strand.
ATTTTGTAAATAAGTCTAACTTGTAAATATAACTCACTTCAAGTTGTTTTTGTGGTTCCAATGGCCACCTTATTAAAACTTTTCAAAAAAAACATTAGTCATAGGTTTGAGTTATCATAGTGGTTGATGTAAATCTCACCTCATCCTTAGTGATTGGACTATAAGTATTCCATACTTATTATAGGGTTAATCCCTCACTCGTATGTTGAAGCTCTCCTCACATGGTGGATTGTTGGTTTAGGTTGAGTTTTCTCCCTTTAATAACAAAAGACCTTAAGGCTTTTGGTCAAATCAATTCACCAATATTTGAAATTTTTTCCCCGAACTACGAGGTTTTGATCTTACCTTTGTGATGGTACGTAGGCAATGGGTTCATCCATTCAAACAACAAAACTTGTAAATATAATCTATTCTTTTCTCATCCCCCCAGTCTTTTGCACATATTTTCACAAATACCAACCTTTAACACATGTTTGCAAAAAGAGGTTCCCTTAGAGTACTAAGGATGTTTTGGGTGCATAAAACCTTCTCATTTCATAACCAACCCCCTTACCCAGATCTCTGACATTTTTATTAGTTTTTGATTTGATAAAACTTCTTACTTGGCTTTTGTTCGCTTTTTAGCCTTTCCTTTGGACAAATAAAAGTGTGGTGGCGACTCGAATTGTATGTTTACTTTTGGTTTAGTCAATAAATCTAAAGGTAACGAAAACCCCGCTACAACGGGGAAGCATTACCAAAAATGTTGGAACAAGCTTATGTGGAACACGATGTTAGTGTGGATCAGTTTGACCATATTTTTTCCAACATCACTTCTTGAAACAACTTGAGCTTCTGTGACGAAGAACTTTCTGAGAAAGGCAGGAATCACAATTGGCGCTACATATTTTGATGAGTTGTAAGGAGGATGCTCTGTCCAATGTTGTGGTTGACACAGGTTCATCGTTGAATGTGTTGCCAAAATAAACTCTATCAAGACTCTCCTATCAAGGCGCCCCGATGAGGTATAGTGCCGTAGTTGTTAAAGCGTTTGACGGATCTCGTAAAAATGTTATCGGAGAAGTGGATCTTCCGGTTAAGATAGGTCCAAGTGATTTCCCAATTACTTTTTAAGTGATGGATATCCACCCGACCTATAGCTGCTTGTTGGGAAGGCCATGGATTCATGAAGTCGGAGTTGTGACATCTACTCTACACCAAAAGCTGAAATTTGTGAAGAACGGCAAGCTTGTCGTTATTGGTGGAGAGAAGGAATTGTTGGTGAGCCATTTGTCATATTTTACTTATGTTGATACTCAAGAGGAAGTTGGAACGCCGTTCCAAGCTTTGTCCATTGCTGATGAATTGAAGAAAGCTTGGGCACCCATGTCTTCTTAAAAAGATACACAAGAGGCTATTCAGGATGACAGTATTGATAAGTGGGGCCGTGTTGTGGAGGTCATTGAAAATAAGAATAGAGTAGGGCTGGGATTTCAACAAGGTCCATTCAACGCCAATGTCAAGGTTATGCAACTAGTTTTCTATATTGGAGGATTCATTCATGAGGATGATCAACACTCAGCTGCTATTATTAAAGACAGTGATGAAGATAAGGCTTGTGACAACTTTGTGACACATGGCCAGACTTGCAACAACTGAATTGTTGTTGATGTTCATGTTGTTATGCGCCGTTCTAAGTAATTTGTTTTCATTATTTTAAATAAAAATCCTTTTCCTATGGCTAAGGGAGAAGTGAACATTGTTGGGCATTGTCTTATTATCATTAATAAAGTACAATTTTATTCATCCACATCTATGATGTTTTATTTTTGCGCTTTGCTTTTTCTGAAAATGGTAATCACAAAAAACATAAATAAATAATAATCTTTCCATATGCATAATATTTGTTTGCACTCCACTTCTCTAAAATCAAAATATCAAATCATTATGCAAGTTGGTTGTCAAACCCATTGAATATAATGATCTTACTCCCTCTCCAAATTTTGATTTCCCTGTGTTTGAAGCCGAGGAAGAGATTAATGATGAAAAAGTATCTGATGAGTCATTCTGTTTGCTTGACCACGAGGAAAAATCCATTCAGCTGTTTGAGGAGCAAATTGAATTAGTCAACTTGGGTTCCGAGGATGATGTGAAGGAAGTCAAGATTGGGTCTCAATTGTGTCCAGAAGCTAAGAAGAGGTTGGTTGATATTCTTCGTGAATATTTTGATGTGTTTGCTTTATCCTATCAAGATATGCCTGGTTTGGATTCTGAGATTTTGGAGCATAGATTGCCTTTGAAGCCAGAATGCCCGCCAGTCAAGCAGAAGCTAAGAAGAACTCATCTTGATATGGCAGTGAAGATTAAAGAGGAAGTGCAGAAGCATATTGATGTTGGTTTTCTTGTTACCTCCGAGTATCCGCAGTGGGTCGCCAATATTGTGCCTGTTCCTAAGAAAGATGGAAAAGTACACATGTGTATTGATTATAGAGATTTGAATAAAGCCAGTTTGAAAGATGATTTCCCTCTACCACATATTGATATATTGGTAGACAACACAATTATATTCAAATTATTTTCGTTTATGGACGAATTTTCCAGTTATAATCAAATCAAGATGGCACCTGAAGAGATGGAGAAGACCATATTCATTACACCTTGGGGAACATTATGTTATAGAGTGATGCCTTTTGGTTTAAAGAATGCTAGTGCAACATACCAGAGAGCTATGACCACTCTTTTTCATGATATTATGCATAAAGAGATTGAGGTTTATGTTGATAATATGATTGCCAAATCTAGTGATGAAGAAGAGCATGTTGAGCCTTTGTTGAAGTTATTCCAATGTTTGAGGAAATATAAACTCCGCTTGAATCCCAATAAGTGTACTTTTGGTGTTCGTTCTGGTAAATGTTTGGGCTTTATTGTCAGTAAGAAGGGTATTAAAGTTGTTCCCGCCAAGCTCAAAGCAATACAAAAGACGCCTGCACCCAAAACTGAGAAACAAGTCAGAGGTTTTCTCGGCCACTTGAATTATATCTCAAGATTTATAACGCATATGACTGTCACATGTGAGCCAATATTCAAGTTTCTTCGGAAAGATCAGTCTTGTGATTGGACCGAAGATTTCCAGAAAGCTTTTGATAGTATCAAAGAGTATATGCTTGAGCCTCCGATTCTGTTTCCACCTGTTGAAGGAAGACCATTGATCATGTATTTGATTGTGCTTGAAGAAAGTATGGGTTGTATTCTTTGTCAGCAAGATGAATCCGAAAAGAAAGAATATGCAATTTACTACCTCAATAAGAAGTTCATCGACTGTAGACTCAGTATTCTATGCATGAGAAGACATGTTGCGCATTGGCTTAGGCTGCTAGACGTCTGTGCCAGTATATCTTGAATCACACAACCTGGTTGATATCCAAAATGGATCCAATCAAGTACATTTTTGAGAAGCCTGCTTTAACTGGAAGGATATCCCATTGGCAGATGTTGTCATCTAAGTATGATATTGAATACCGATCTCAAAAAGCTATTAAAGGTAATGTCTTGGCTGACCATTTGGCTCACTAACCTATTGAAGATTATCTTTTAGTGCAATATGTGTAGCGGTAAATTCATGACCATCAAGCTATGGATAAACTTGACGTCAATAAAACCAGAGTCACCACCGCGCTTTTATTGTTTCTAAAGGAAAAAGGAAAAGTATGAACGAAACCCAAAGATAATAAGTTTTCAAATCAAAAGTGTTAGCACCCAAACTGTCCTAGGTACTCCTAGGTATCCCTTTTTGTGTACATATGTTTTTGGGTATAAATGATGTTTGATAAAAATGAGTGGGGAGATGAGAAAAGAATTAATTAATTATACTTTTGTGTTTGACAAGACCTCCGGTCTGATGCCTACGTACCAACATAAAAATGAGAGATCAAAACCCCATAGTTTGTGGTAAAATTTTCAAAGAAGTTTGTGAATTGATTTTAACAAAGGTTTAAATGAAAAGGCACAAAAGGCTAAAAATTTGAATGGGGTTGTTAGTTATTTTTGTCTTTTGAAATTCAAGTTAATATGGTTAAGTTTATTTACAAATTTGATTTAAGAAAAGAAGTTTAAAAATTCAATGGCATAAGGCCAAAGTTTCTAATCATTAAAACATGTCTAAGTTTTAAATTTACAAGCAAAACAAGTTTTTGAAAAGAGGGATAGATTTTGAAACTAAAGAAGTGGGAGGAGATGAAGGGACTACCCTAAGCAAAAATTTAAAAGTTTAAGAATTGAAAAGATCTGACCAATGCGATGCAATCCAACAGACAAGAATGTCATATAGAAACCCATTTTCCTTTGGACTTTGATAAACAATAAGCAATGAGAAATATCCAAACATCAAGTGAAAACCAAGGCATCAAATAAAGATAGCCATATCCAAGGAAGCACTCCAATAGCTAGCAGTCTTCAGTGTCTTCCAATGTATCCGATGAAATATTCCTTGATCAACTTAGAACAAAACATCAGGCATAGACAACAATAAAAAAATAACAATCAAGCACAGATACATAGTAGTAGATGAATCAAAGAGATCCAAGGTCTTACATCAGATGAAGGCACAACCAAAGATAGTTCAGTCTCAGATGTTGGCATTGGCCAAGTCCTTTAGCATAGGGAGTGTTGCCTAGTTTTAAGTCCAAAAGTTCAGATCAAGTCCCAACAGTCCAACATTTTTTTAAAGGTTTTTTTGTTGTTATTAGGTGTTTTAGGGTCCTAAAACCACAAATAAAACAAAGGTAAACAAACAATAAATGCAATCACAAGATATGGATCACATGAGCAAAGTGAAACAGATATGAAACATAAACAAGTTATATCAAATGTAAATGGCAGATGTATGTCAAGTGACTGAAATTTAAATTGCATAAAGTAAATGACTTGAAAGTAAAAGCATAATGAATAAGAGTTAGTCAATGGTTAGTCAAATGTTAGTGTTTAGTTTTAATTGATTAAGTCATTCTTTGGACACACTCAACCATTCATTGACAAGTATGAACCCTTAAACCAAGACATCTTCCATGAGAAGGGCTCCAACTTGGATAATTCAACAAGTATGCCACTAGCTCTCATGAAAGGAAAAAGGGTCAAGTTTCCACACAATGCCATGAAGAATGGGAGACTTACAATCTCACTTACTAGAATGCTATGCTTTGAGGGTCAAATTTAGCTCTATGTTAAACAATCGTAATTAGACTTATGTAGAAGTCACAACTATCTGAGGCCGGGCAATAAAAATATAGGTGTTAATGCATGTTAGTGATTTGGTACAAAGAATCAAACTCCTAAAACATACCACACACTAAAAGAAAATGGGAAGGACCTATCTCAGTCAAACTTGTATTGATTCATCTAACACAAGGTCATTGATGAATCAATTAGCATTTAGGCATTAGATATTTCATTGGTCAAATGAGAGAATGGGGAAGAATAAGGATGAAGATGAAGAGGGAAGGGGAAATAGAATCACAAATTGATCATGAGAGGAATTTCATTTGATCAATACCATCCATTCATTTTGGGAGGTGAAATGTACATTTCATCAATCCCCTAAATCCAATGGTTTTGATACAACAAAAGTAAAATCAACCATGACCAAGACCCAAACAAAAAGTCAAACACCACAAGACCATAAAGATGGCTCAACATAATTTGTAAATATTTAATCAATTAAAAACACATTAAAAATGAATTAAAATGCATTTTAATTTGGACAAAACCTCAAATCCCTTCAAAACACCAAATAAATGGCCAAGGGATTTATCCTAGGCCAAACAAGGTCAAAAGACCTTAGACAAAAAATTTCATTATTTTTAGAAAGTCAGAAGTATTTTACAATAATTAATAATATGCACAAGAACATTTAATTCATGAAAAATATCAAAATTAATCCAAAAAATAATTTTAATTCAAAATATGGAAGAGGAAAATATTTAAATATTTTTGGTGAAAGTCCCATATTTTTTGGATTAAAAATGGATTTATTATGAATTAAACAAAATAAGGCTATTTAAAAATAAAAATAGAAATTAAAATAAATGAGAAAAAACAAGGGCCATCAGATCTCCCTCATTAATTGAGGTGGCAGATCTGATGGCAAAGCACGCGCGTTCCATGGTGAACTTGAGTCAATGCATCACACGCGTGGTAATCAAAAGGAAAGGCCATGATTAAAATGTGGATGTAAGATCAGATGACCTGGGATGTTCTAGCGCATCACTGGAGCCCTAGCTCCAGTCATCTTCTCTGGTGGACTTCACTGGACTGGTCCACCACAAACCACCATCAAAATGAAAAGTAAGGACATGGTTTTAAAGGAAAAATGCTCAAGAGCTCGAATCTGACCTCCATTTCATCCAATTCCAAGTATATTGAAAGATGCATGGATTTAAAATTTGAGGTGCATGATCTTAGTTGCTTCGATTTGACCTCAAAGCAACTCAATCTTGTTTCCTACATTGGTAGGATTTTAGCCAACCAAAAATAAAAGAGAATGGTGTAGAATTGAGAGAGAATCGAAGGCTTAAAGTTTCTGAAAATTCACCTTCGGGTAGCTTGAATCTGGCTTGATGTTGCTTCCAATTTTCTCTGGCTCGACTCTAGAAGCTTGCAGGAAGTGAAATGGATCAAAGAAAGGCTTGGATTCTTGGAATTTCAATCTCAAAACAAAAGGAGATTTGAAACTTGATTTCAAGTGAAATCTTCAAGTTTATCTTTTAATGGAGGTTAGGGATGCAATGCTTCAAAGCTTGGGCAGAAGGGATCCTCATTGTGATCATAATGGACCTGCATTTATAGGGTTATGCATTGTTTTTCACACACTTGAAAATTTAGCCAAATTTAGCAACCTTGGTGCATGGATGCATGGGCATTGATTTGGGCCCAAGTCATGATGTAGTCTTACTACAATTCATGCACAATGAGTACTGAAACAATAACATGTAAGCATGCAATAGGAAATGGTCACTTGAATTCAAAACTTGCCAAAATAAACCTATGAAAGGAGCCATGTCCAAGTCCCTTAATTCTTGTCTGAATAAGGTGATCTTGGACTCTTTGGAAAGGTCTCATCAAGTTGAACAACTTTGATGTTGAACACTTTTCCATTTTGAGCTTGGATCATGATGAAGTTTGAGGTGGAAGTTTGAGAAATCAAACATAATTGAAAATTTTCTAAGTACCAAGTCAAATGACCACTTCTTCCACCTTGAATAATGTTTGCTATGAGCTCCAAATGAAAATCGTTTCTTCACCAAAGTTGTAGCTCTTTCATCCCTATTCAATTGGGTAACAAATTTGACATCATTTGGATTTGGCATGAGGGAGTTATGAATTTTAGAAGTTTAGGAAAATTGCTTGTTCATTGGTAATGGCCCAAAATGACCTATAATGTTTCCTCTTGGAACATGCCCTTGCAAGTTGATTTTTACATTTCTCAAAGAAATTTTTTTGTATAGGAAATATTTTATTTGATCATGAAACTTGGATGGTCTTCATATCATACAAATTGAGAAAGTTATGGTCCTTGGAAGTTGACCTCCTAACTAGGGCACATACAAAATGACCTATAATCTTTCACCATAAAACATAACTTTCCAAGCAAAACTAGCTCTTGATGCCAACATGAAAGTTGTTTGAAATGTCATAAAGAGTAACGTTTCTCTTGGAATCATTTTAATATGACAAAAATTGTAGGAGATAGGGTCTAGGGAACCCCAATTTTGACAAGTTGACTTTCTCTGGTCAACCTCTTCGAACCAACTTGAAAAATTGAAGTTATCTTGATCTTTAGATATCATGGAGGATCATATATGCATAATATTATGTATAATGGAGTATCCCTTGAGATATTTGATCAATTGGTGAATAAACTTGCTAAGGAAGTCACACAAGATACCCAGATGAATTAGGGCTTCCAAGACAAACAAGCTTCAAAGTCTTGATGGATTCTTGATCAAAATGATAAATTAAGAACATGGGGGATCCATATATGATGTTTAGAACCAATGTTAATCTTTCCTTAATTGATCTCTTTCACTAAGGGTCTCAAACCCTAGTTGTGAGCTTGATGAGGCATTGGTGGATGCACACACTACCTACAAAAGAAATAAAGCTATACATAGACATATTTTTGTATTTTTAGTTAGTAAATAAAGAAAAAGAAAAAGAAAGTATGATAAAATTAAATGTGGTTGGTGATCTCTTCCAATGCGAATCCAATGAATGAGGGGTAAGGAAGATACCGAGGTGTGATCCCAAAGTCAATGCAATCGATGAGATAGCATGAGGCATCTTAGGGTCAAAATTGGGGTCTTACAATATGATTTTCCTAGCGAAGATATTTTGTATTTGAAGATGAAGGATTGTGAGGAACCATTGCTTGAAGAAGGGTCAGAACCTGGTTCCCGTTGGGGTATGGTATTTGATGGAGCTGTTAATTCACATGGTAATGGCATTGGAGCAGTGATTATTACTCCTCACAATACTCATTTTCCGTTTACATCTAGATTAAACTTAAAGTGTACAAATAATATGGATGAGTATGAAGATTGCATTATAGGGCTTTAGGAAGCCATTGATCTCAGAATCAAATACCTCGACGTCTATGGAGATTCAACTTTGGTAGTCAATCAGATCAAAGGTGAATGGGAGATGAATCAACAATGTTTGATACCATATAAAGATTATGCGAAGAGGATTTCAACTTTATTTACAAAGGTCTAGTTACATCATATCCCTCGGGACGAAAACCGAATGGCAAACGCTCTTGCAACATTGGCTTCCATGATTGTGGTGAATTTTTGGAATGAAGTCCCTAATTTGACCGTGATGCGTATTGATAGGCCAACTTATTTGTTTGTCGTTAAAGAAGTCAAAGATGAAAATCCATGGTATTATGATATCAAGTATTTCCTCCAAAGTCATATTTACCCGCCTAGGGAATCTTTGAAAGTAAGAAGACTCTGAGAAGATTAACTAGCAACTTCTACCTGAATGGTGATGTGCTTTATAAGAGAAACTTTGATACGGTTTTGCTCAGATGCGTGGATAGACACAAAGCAAACTTGTTTATTACTGAAGTCCATGAAGATTCCTTTGGTACTCATTCCAATGGACATGATATGGTAAAGAAGATGTTGAGAGCAGGTTACTATTGACTGACAATGGAATCTGACTATTACAAGTTTGTGAAGAAATGCCTTAAGTGTCAAATTTATACATATAAGATTCATGTTCCTCCGACACTGTTGAACGTCATTTCCTCCCCATGGCCCTTCTCCATGTGGGAAATTGATATGATTGACATGATTGAGCCCAAGGTTTCGAACGAACATCGTTTCACTCTGGTGGCTATTGACTACTTCACAAAGTGGGTTGAAGCGGCATCGTATGCAAATGTGACCAAGCAGGTTGTGGTCAGGTTTATCAAGAATCAGATTATATGTTGATATGGTGTTCCAAGTAAGATCATTACTGATAATGGATCAAACTTGAATAATAATATGGTGGAAGTTCTTTGTAAGGACTTCAAGATTGCATATCATAATTCTTCTCCCTACAGAACTAAGATGAATGGTGCTGTCGAATATGCAAATAAGAACATTATGAAAATCATTCAGAAGATGGTTGTGACATACAAAGATTGGCATGAGATGCTCCTGTATGCTTTGCATGGGTACCACACATCCATCCGCACTCAGAAGATATGACCAACTGAATTTGATTGAAGAGAAGATATTGACTGCCATGTGTCATGGTCAGTTATATCAATAGAGAATGAAGAAAGCATTTGATAAGAAGGTCAAGCCCCGTGTGTTCAGAGAAGGTGACCTCGTGATCAAGAAGATATTATCTTTCAAACCTGATGCTAGGGGCAAGTGGACTCTGTTAGAACAAGATTTTGGTTCTATAATTTATCTCTAAGTTTTGATGATAACAAAGGATGAAACATTTTGGTACCCTAATAAAATTCTCTAAGTGCATAGGACTTTAATGAAAAATGAATCCGATGAAACAACATCTGACATCACATTAATCAAGAATAACTAACTTAGATTTAAAGGTACTCGCTCTGACACTGAAGACAATGATGTCCACAACATCTGACATCCGAAGACTCTAAAACTTTACATCTGAAGGATCCCACACATGAATATTCTGATGATCCTTACATCTGAAGAATGTCTAATTAGAGATCAGTCAAGAACTTCTGAAGAAAACGCATCAGACAACTATCTGAAGAATACAAGATCGAAGAGAAGTATCTGAATTCCGCGCACTCTGATTCACGTCCAACAGATCAGATCAATACTTAACAACGAAGTATTCCAAATATGGTATGAATCTTTATATGGAGAAAACTGAATACTCTCCTAAACTACTATGGAAAGGACAATAAAGTAAATGTCATTTAAGTCTCATCATTATCAAGATATCAACATCAATGCTCCATTCAACGGTATCATCTCCAAGCACTATAAAAAGGCCCAACTATCATCATACAAAATATACGAAGATATAACACAAGAATTCCGCACATCAAAATTAAGTCATACACAAAATTCTTATCTTACGTTATCACACGAGTGTAGCGGTAAATTCATGACCATCAAACTATGGATAAGTTTAACGTCAATAAAACAAGAGTCGCCACCACGCTTTTATTATTTCCAAAGGAAAAGGGAAAAGTACGAACAAAACCCAAAGATAAGAAGGTTTCAAATCAAAACTAATAAAATGCCATAGATTACAGGTAAGGGGGTTGATTACACAGAGGGAAGGTGTTAGCACCCAAAGTGTCCTAGGTACTCCTAGGGAGCCCTTTTTTATGTGTGTATGTATTTTTGGTATAAAATATGCTTGAGAAAAATAGAGCGTGGGGATGAGAAAAGAATTCATTGATTATATTTTTGTGTTTGACAAGTTCTTCGGACTTGTGCCTACGTACCAACATAAAAATGAGGGATCAAAACCTCGTAGTTCGTGGTAACAATTTCCAAATGAATGGATTGCTTTTAATCAAAATTTAAGTTTAAAAGAGGCACAAAGGGCCCAAAAGTTTGAATGAGTGTTATTTCTTTTTGTCTTTTGAAATTTTAAGTCAATATTGTTAAGTTCATTTACAAGTTTTGATTAAGAAAAGTTTAAAAAAATGCAATGGCATAAGGCCAAAGTTTCTAATTTGGAATAAGGTCTAAGTTTTGAAATCACAAGCAAAGAAGGTTTTTTTTAAAAGAGGGGGAGATATTTTGAAATTTAAGAAGTGGGAGGAGATGAAGAGACTGATCCTAAGCATAAAATTAAAAGTTAAGAGTTGAAAAGATCTGATCAATGGGATGCAATCCAATAGACAAGAATGTCATATAGAAAACCCATTTTCCCTTTGGACTTTGAATCAAGAAAATATCCATAAGCAATTAGCAATATGAAGAGCAAGGCATCAAATAAAAATGGCCACATCCAAGCAAGCAAATCCATAGCTAATAGTCTTATTTTATCTTCTTATGTACCAGATGAAATACTCCTTGATTTTCGCTCAGAATAAGGTATTAGACATGAGATCAAAATAAAAGTTGCATCAAGACCATGTAGCAGATGAATTCAAGTGGATATCAATACTTGCATCAGATGAAATCTCAAATTACAATAACTTGGTGTCAGAAATGTTGGCATTGGTCAAGTCCTTTTGCATATGGAATGTTGCCTAATCATAAGTCCAAAAGCTCAGATCAAACCCAACAGTCCATACAAACATTGTTTAGGGTTTTTTGTTGTTTATTAGGTATCTTAAGGTCCTAAGACCACAAACACAACCAAAATATACATTCAAATATATACAATCACAATATATGGCTCAAATGAGCAAAGTGAAAATGGAATAAACATAAACAAGTTAAATGATATGTAAATGATAATGAATGGTAAATGACTAGAAATTAAATTGCATAAAAAAATAAATTACATGAAAGTAAAAGCAATATTAATAAAAGTTAGTCAAATGTTAGTTAATGAGATGTTAGTGATGCTTTGCTTTTCAATTTATTAAGTCATTCTTTGGAGAACACTCAACCATCTATTCAAAAACATGGATCCTTGAACCAAGACATCTTCCAAAGGAACGAAAAAAAGCCAAGTTTCCACACAATACCATGAAAGATGGAAGACTTACAATCTCACTTACTAGAATGTTATGTCTTTAGGGTCAAATTTAGCTCTATGTTAAGCAATCGTAATTGGACTTATGTAGAAGTCACAACTATCTGAGGCCAGACAATAAAAATTTAGGTGCTAATGCATGTTAGAGATTTGGTATAATGAACCAAACTCCTAAAATATACCACACACTAAAAGAAAAAAGATCAAAGGAGGGACCTATCTCATCCATACTTATATTGGTTCATCTAACACAAGGTTATTAATCAACCAATTAGCCTTAGGATCTTGAGATTTCATTGGTCAATGAAAGGGATGGGAAAGAATGGGATTGAAGATGAAGAGGGAGGGGAGATGAGAGAAATACAAATTGGTCATGGGAGGAATTTTATCAAATTAAAATCATTCATTCTTTTTGGGAGATGAAATGTACATTTCATCAACCCCCTAAATCCAATGATTTTAATCCAACAAAAGTCAAATCAACCTTAACCAAGGCCCAAACTAATAGTCGAACATCACAAGTCAATAAAAATAGCTCAACATATATTTTACATAATTAATCACTTAAAAATCAAATTAAAAATGCCTTTAAATTCAATTTAATTTGGCCAAAACCTGAAACCTCTTCAAAACACCAAATAAATGGTCAAGAGATTTATCCTAGGTCAATGAAGGTCAAATGACCTTAGACAAATTTTTTTATGATTTTTGAAAAGTCAGAAGTATTTTTAAACAATTAAAAAAATGCACAAAAACAATTAATTCATGAAAAATATCAAAATTAATCCAAAAAAGTAATTTTAATTCAGAAAATGAAAGAGGAAAATATTTAAAGATTTTTCGTGAAAGTCTCATATTTTTTGGATTAAAAATGAAATTAATATGAATTAAACAAAATAAATGGATTAAACAAAAAATCAGAAAATAAAAAGAAATTCAAAAAAAAAATGGGCCATCATATCTCCCTTATTAGTTGAGGTGGCATATCTGATGGCCACGCGCATCATGTCCATGGTGTTCTAAAGTCAGCGCGCGACAACATTGGTAATTAAAACCAAAGGCCAAAATTAAAATAATTTAAACATATCTGATGGTTGAGAGGCGTGACAACACACCACCGGAACTAGGGCTATGGTCTTCTTCTCCGGTGGACCTCACCGGACTGGTCCACCATCAACCATCACTAAAATAAAAAACAAGAACATGGATTCAAAGAAAAAATGCTCAGGAGCTCGAATCAGGCCTCAATTTTCTCCAATTCCAAGTATATAGAAAGATACAGGGATTTGAATTTTGAGGATCATGAACTCAGTTTCTTTGATTTGACCTCAAAGCAACTCAATCTTGTTGCCTACATTGGTAGGACTTCAGACAACCAAAAAACACAAAGAATGGTGAAGAATTGAGAGAGAATCGAAGAGATGAAGTTTCTGAAAAATCACCTTCGAGTTGCTTCAAATTCACTTGATCTTGATATGGATTTGCTTGCTTTCTCTTCCTCTTATTTGCAGAAGCCAATTTAGATGAAAATGGAAGTGAATTTCTGGAGTTTGAACTTCCAAACAGAAGATGAATTTCAAGCTCGATTTCAAAAGAAATCTTCAGAAATTCTATGGAATGGAGGGTTTTGATTGGTCTGGAAAAGCTTGGGTAAGGTATTGATGGAGTTCTGATCACAATGCACTCTTATTTATAGCCAATGCAATTGATTTCCACACACTTTCTTTCAAATGTTCAAAAATAGAAAGTTTTTTCATGAGCTAGCATGGGCGTGCACAAAGCCTAAACAATCATTTACAAGGGTCCAAAATCGTGCATAGGTCATGCTGAAAGTGTTGCATTAAGCCATGCAAAGTTAGAATGAGTTTGATCATGAAATTCTTCCAAATGGTACCACACATTTCACCCATGTACAAGTCCTTTAATTTTGATCCAAATTATATAATCTTGGACTTTTTGGAAAGGTGAGATCAAGGACTTGTATTCTTTCACCAAGTTATATAATCTTGAACACTTTTCCATTTGAAGCTTGGGTCATGATGAATTTTGAGGTGGAAGTTTGGAAAATCAAACATATTTGAAAATTTTCTAAGTACCAAGTCAAATGTTCACTTCTTCCACCTTGAATAACTTTTTCCATGGACTTCAAATGGAAAACATTCCTTCATAAAAGTTGTATCTATTTCAAACCTCTTCAATTTAGTCACAAATTTTACCTCATTTGGATTTGGCATGAATGAGTTATGCGTTTTAGAAGTTGAGGAAAATCACTTGTTCAATGGTAATGACCCAAAATGACCTATAATGTTTCCTATTGACACATGCACTTGCAAGTTGAAATTGAACTTACTTCAAACATCAAGGTTGAAGTAGACATACTGAATTTCATCATGGAATTTGAATGGCTTTCATATCATAAAAATTAACCAAGTTATGGTCTTGGGAATTTGACCTCCTAACTAGGGTTCAGACAAAATGGGCTATATTCTTTCACCATAAAAAATGACTTTCCAAGCTAAACTAGATCTTTACTTCAACATGAAACTTGTTTGTAATGTCATTTTGAGTAACGTTTCTCTTGGAATCATTTTCATATGACAAGAATTGTAGGAGATAGGGTCTAGGGAACCCCAGTTTGACCAGTTGACTTTCTCTGGTCAACCACCATGAACCATCTTGCTAGCTTGATATTCTCTTGACTTTTGGGACTCATGGAGGATCATATATGCATAATATGATTTAATATGAAGTATCCTTTTAAATATTTGATCAAATGGTGAAGAAACTTGCTGAGGAAGTCACACAAGATACCCAAATGAATTAGGGCTTCCAAGGCAAACAAGCTTCCAACTCTTGATGAATCCATATATGATGTCTAGAGTCAATGTGAACCATCTCTTGATTAGTCTCCTTGCATTGAGGGTCTTAAACCCTAGATATGAGCTTGATGGAGCATAGGTGAGCATACACACTACCTACAAAAACAACAAACTATACATTGACATATTTTTCGTATTTTGGTTAGTAAATAATGAAAGACAAAGTATGATATAATCAAAATGTGCTTGGTGACCTCTCCTAATGCAATCCCAAGGAATGAGGGGTAAGGAGGATGCCAAGGTGTGATCCCAAAGCTAATGCACATGATGAGATAACATGAGGGATCTTAGGGTCAAAATTGGGGTCTTACAACGAGTTGTTGCTCTAAGTGTGATCTTGATTTTTTTTCTTACTGTGTTCATATTGCTTATCTAGAAGCACTAAACATCTTCTTGTAATTTTAAAATAGTTGTTGTAAATTTCCTCAAGTGACTTGTGAAGTCTCTAGACTTCAGAGGATTAAGAGATCAGTGTACTCTTAGACGTTTGTTGTAATATTTCTAGATTATTGGATTAAGTACTTATTGAAGGAGAAATCACCTTGGTCGGGTGGACTGGAGTAGCTTTGAATTTCAAGCGAACCAGGATAAACTTCTGCGTTGTTTGTTTTGATTTTTGTGTTTGTGGCGTTTCCAAACGTTTTTATTATCAGTGAAAACAATTCAAACCCCCATTTCTTGTTTTTCTCTACCTTCAATTGGTATCAAAGCTTTGTCTCTGTTATTGATTTTCAAATCAAACACTTAATAGTGTAGAGCGATCCAGCGTGAGAAAAACATCATGGCCAACACCAATGAAAGAGATAGATACAATTCTAAACCTCTAGTATTCGATGGAGAGAATTTTGATTATTGGAAGGACATAATAGAAAGCTTCTTCTTAGGCTATGACGCTGACTTATGGGACATTACCATAAATGGTTATGAACCACCTGTATCTGCTCTTGGTATTTTTATTGCAAGAAAAAAATGAGTGATGATCAGAAGCGTGACTTCAAAAATCACCACAAAGCCAGAACGATTCTGTTGAATGCAATATCCTACAATGAATATGAAAAGATCACCAACAGGGAAACAACTAAAGAAATATTTGATTCCCCAAAGATGGCTCATGAAGGCAATAATCAAGTCAAAGAGACTAAGGCTCTGGCCTTAATCCAAAAATTTGAAGCCTTCAGAATGGAGGATGATGAATCTGTAGAGGTAATGTTTTCTAGATTTCAAACTTTAGTTGCAGGACTCAAGGTTCTGGACAAAGGATACACAACTACAGACCATGTCAAAAAGATAATCATAAGTTTTCCAAAGAAATGGAGACCTATGGTTACTTCCTTAAAACTATCCAAGGATCTGAATAACATAAGCCTGGAAGAACTAATCATCTCCCTTAGGAGTCCCGAGATAGAGCTAGAGGAAGATGAGGCTCAAAATAAAAGTAAATCAATGGCTCTAAAGTCCAGATCAGAAAGACGAAATCCAGAAAGGAACAAAGCCTTTCAAGTTGAAGAAGAAGACGACGATGATTCTGAAAAAGATGATTTTGATAATGAAGAAGAGTTATCTATTATAACCAAAAGAGTTAAACAACTCTGGAGAAAAAGGAACAACAACTTTAGAAGACCTAGACAAAAGGGAGATCGTTCAGAGTCAACTTCCAAAAGCAAACCAAACAAAGAGGTAACCTACTATGAATGTAAAGAACAAGGACACTACAGAAATGAATGTCCAAAGCTCAAGAAAGATAGTTCCAGAAAAGAAGGATTCAATAAAAAATCCTTCAAAACTAAGAAGGGGATCATGGGAACTTGGGATGACTCTGAACCTGACACCTCAGAATCAAACTCTGAAGAGGAACAAGCAAATGTTGCATTCATGGCTACCATATTTAGAAGTTCATCCGAAAGAGAATATGACTCTGAAGAGGTATTTTCTGAACTCTCTTACTCTGATATGGAAGCTTGTTTATTAGAATCTCTAAGCTCTTATCATAAGCTTCGACAGAAATTCAAGATCCTAAAAAGGGTCCATGAAGAAACTGTTGAAGAGTGTGATAAGCTTGAGAAAGAGGTTTCTGAACATAAAGGAAAAAAATTTATCCTTGAAAAAGAAAATGAACTTTCAATCAAAAAATGCTTAAAACTTGAAGAAACTCTTTTGAAAGCTCCACCAACTTCTGACACCATCATATATAAATGGGCTTGAAAGAAGTAAAATGGATTTTATGGGCTTGAAAGAAGTAAAATGGATTTTATGATTTATGGTGTTAGTCACAATAAGAAAAGAGGAACTGGATATGACTCTGATGAAGATGAGCAAATACCTTCTGCAGAGGACAAGCCTAAATCTCCTTTTTCTTATCATTACACACATGCACAAACACAAAGATTTAATAATGCTAGAAAAACCAAAGTTTCTATAAACCTGGGAGAACTAATCATAAAGGACCCAAAATATTTTTGGTACCAAAAGATAAAATAGTATATGTTGCATATATCTTGTGCAGTAGAGTTAAGAGACCAATCATGGTACCTGGACTTTGGATGCTCGTGACACATGACGGGAAGAAAGCATATGTTCCAAATCCTGGAACTTAAAGACGTTGGCTTCGTAAGCTTTTAAGGAAATCAGAAAGGAAGAATCAGAGGATTTGGAACAATTGATAATGGATCTCTTCCCTCTATTTCTGATGTTCTTTACATAGAAGGATTAACGCATAACCTGTTATCCATAAGTCAATTAAGTGATAACGGTTATGATATAATCTTCAATAAAAAAAACTGCAAAACTATTAATCAGAACAATGGGACAGTTACTTTCATTGGTAAGGGGAAGAACAACATTTACAAAATTAATCTTTCAGATCTAAAAGATCAAAATGTAAATTTTTTAATGTCTGTAAATGAAGAGCAATGGGTGTGGCATAGACGTTTGGGTCACATTAGCATGAGGATGATTTCTCAGCTAAATAAACTTGAGTTAGTCAGAGGCCTACCTAAGCTGAAGTTTTCTTCAGATGATCTTTGTGAGGCATGTCAGAAAGGAAAGTTTTCTAAAACAACTTTCAAAAATAAAAATGTTGTTTCTACCTCTAAGCCTCTAGAACTTCTTCATATTGACTTGTTTGGACCTGTTAAGACAATGTCAGTCAATGGTAAGAAGTATAGACTTGTCATTGTTGATGATTATAGTCGCTAGACATGGGTAAAATTCCTAAGACACAAGAATGAGTCACACTCTGTGTTTACTAGTTTCTGCTCAAAAGTGCAAAATGAATTTGACTCTAAAATCATCAGAGTTAGAAGTGATCAAGGAGGTGAATTTGAAAACAAACTTTTTGAAGAGCTTTTTGATTCTAATGGAATATTCCATGATTTCTCCTGTCCTAGAACTCCACAACAAAATGGAGTTGTATAAAGGAAGAATAGGACTCTCCAAGAAATGGCCAGAACCATGATCAATGAAACAAATGTAGCTAAGTACTTCTGGGCTGAAGTAGTGAATACAACATGTTATATTCAGAATATAATCTCTATTAGACCTATTCTGAAGAAGACTCCTTATGAACTGTATAAGGGAAGAAAACCCAACATTTCCTATTTTCATCCTTTTGGATGTCCTTGTTTTATCCTAAATACTAAAGATAATCTGAACAAGTTTGATCCTAAAGCACAAAACTGTATTATGTTGGAATACTCAGAACGCTCTAAAGGCTATAGAGTATATAATACAGAAACATTAATTCTGGAAGAATCAATACATGTCAGATTTGATGATAAGCTCGACTCTTCTCTATCTGACTAGTACACGTCCAGATATATTATTCAACGTCTGTCTCTGTGCCAGATTCCAGTCAGATCCAAGGTAATCTCACCTAACTGGTGTTAAGAGAATCCTAAGGTATCTTAAAGGAAAACCTAACTTGAGCCTGATGTATTAGAAAACATCAGAGTATAGGCTTTATGGGTATTGTGATGCAGATTATGTTGGAGACAGATTGGAACGCAAAAGCACATCTGGAAACTATCAGTTTCTAGGAGGAAACCTCATCTCATGGGCTACCAAAAGACAATCAACGATTGCACTCTCAACTGCAGAAGCATAGTACATTTCAGCTTCACTATGCAGCACTCAGATGCTCCGGATGAAGAATCAGCTAGAGGAATTTCAGATATATGAGAGTAACATCCCTATATTTCATGACAATACTGCTACCATGTGTTTAAGTAAGAATCCTATTTTTCACTCCAGAGCAAAGCACATAGAAATTAAACATCATTTTATCAGAGACTATGTTTAGAAAGGGGTAATAATCTTAAAATTCATTGATACAGACCACCAATGGGATGATATCTTCACAAAACCCCTAGCTGAAGTTAGATTCTCCTTCATTCTGAAACATTTAAACATGGCAGATTGCCCAGAGTGATTCTAAACTTGTGCTTCTCCTCTAACGTGTAAAAATAGGCTCTGACTTAAACCTATCATTGGCATCTGGTTCTAGTTTTGATACTTCTACCAGTTAGATGTAATCTAAATTAGAAACTCTCTAAATCAAAATCTTTTGGTACTCTTAATTTCATAAACATTAACATGTGGTCTCTCTAGCGTCTGGCCTTGGATCTTCTAGACAACTGTCTAGCACAGAACTCAAGAGCAAGACTATTGAGATCTCCTTGATCAGTGTGCATATTTTTAGGATTAGACTACCATCATTACCTGCAGTTAATTCTCCCCGAGTGTGTCAACTCAGATTTTTGAGCTAATTAATTTTGTTGTTTCCTATTCTCTATTAACGTTGTCGTTTTGCATGTTACATGTTGTGTATATATATTTTTCACAATTCTCACTTTCACACTTTTCACTCACAAACCTACACAAACCCTTTTATGCTCAAACTCTTCATCAACTTCCTTCAAATCATCATCAACATTTAACAACATCTTCATCTTCTCCAAATGGATTCTCAACAACAACAGGTCTATAACTACTCTCAACAAATGGAAGCAAATGAACATCTTGCTAAAGCTTAACAACAAACCTCTACTGAAAATGCTACAACATCAACCGCTATTTACAAGAAACCCCACATCCTTGATCGTCCACCTCACATCAACCTTGCAACCCCATTTGAGAAACTGGAAGTTCTCTGTGAGTCTCTGGTGGATTTTGAAAATATGAAGCGCAATGGAATTGATCTTACTGAAGATATGAATAAGCAAGGCTGGGGAAATTATTTTCAAAGGCTCTATGGTCCCATCTACACCTTCCTCGTCAAAGTGTTATGGAGATTCGCAGACTGTGATGACCATTTCATAGTCTCTTATGTCCTTGGATTTAAGATGGTTATCACTGAGAAGTCAATTGCAAAACTTCTAGATATGGAGAAAATGGGGGCAGAAGAATTTATAACATAAACCCTAGGGAAAGATACATGTCCCAGGAGATTGTACCAACCATCTTCAAACAGAACTCTAAAGGGAAATCATCCAAGAACAAGGAACTTCACCAGAATCTAAGGGTCTGGTTAAAGATCATTCTGGGTACCATCTACCACCGTCTAGCCTCAAACTCTTCTGACTACATCAAGACAAATCAAAAGTGTATATTATATTTCCTCCACAAAGGACTCAAGCTGAATCTGCCAGTGCTACTATTCAAGTATCTGAGGGACTCAGTCAAGGATACAAGAAGCCACATGAAGACCAGAAACTACATTCCTCTGGGGAGTCTCATCTCTGATGTTCTGATTGAAATCGGGATGGTGGACCATCTGATATCCTACAACCTGATGGAAGATGTGACTGTAGATGTTGGAAAGCCTCTGAATGCCATAAATCTGATGAGCATGAGGGTCATCGGAAGAGTCTTGGTCAAGCCAACTTTGGAAACTTCCTAGGAAGATCTGATGGATCAAAGAAAGATACCCAATGATCTCTATCTGTTCTCCAAGATAGATCCTCTAGAGGTCATTGCCCATTACCTCTAGGACCTGACATCTCAAGGGGTGGATATCTCAGAGTTCTCAGTGGACTGGCTTCTAGAGCAGCCACCTAACTTTATGAAAAAGAAGAGAGATCCTTTTAAGAGGTCCAAGAAGTCAAAGACTCTGAAGCTGGGAGAACCGTCTGCAACCAGATCGCATGCGCCTCTAAACTCCTCTGTCTCAAGTAAGTCTCACCCCTCTGAAACTCCTTATTATTCTAATTTAAAGCAACTATATTTCTCTCTACCTCACCCATCTTCCATCTATACCCTCTTTGAACCTACCATATCTATTCCACCTACCACTAAACATCACAACTCTAACCCTTCCTCACCCCCTCCACGATAAATCAACCTCACTACCACAACACTTCCCACATCTGAAACTTCACCTCTGAATGAATCCCTCCCACCTCTCTCCTCAACTCACTCTTCATCACCATATTGCGACATATCCTCTGACTCTGAACAGCCAGAAATCTTTGACCCTTCATCCCCAACATTGGCCCAACTACAAGCCATAACACTATATAACCAACCTCCATTTATCCCAGATACCTATGTGCCTTCTTCTTCTGA
Source organism: Lathyrus oleraceus (assembly GCF_024323335.1). Classification (NCBI taxonomy): domain Eukaryota; kingdom Viridiplantae; phylum Streptophyta; class Magnoliopsida; order Fabales; family Fabaceae; genus Lathyrus; species Lathyrus oleraceus. Next base: position 351,102,500 of record NC_066581.1, read on the forward strand.
ACCTCAAACAAAACCACCTTCTAAACAACCATCTGAACCCCCAACTGAATAATCCTCTGAAGCTCCCACCCAAACCACCCACATTTCACCAGAACCCATCAATCCATCTTCTGGACCTGAACCAACCTTCCCCACCCTAAAAGAGTCCGTTGATTGATTTTCATAATCCTCAGCTGTAAAGCTCAGATCACTGTCTGAATAGTTCAAACTAAGTGATAATCCCTCTAAAGTGAGAAATCACTGGAATGGATTTCTCATATGGATGACATCTGAGGTCTTCAAGCTGAAAGGCCTCCATGAACAAGTCAAAAATGACTACATTAGAGAAGCTAAGGAGAGGCTAGAGGTTTGTCTGACCAGAGAAGCCGAAGAGAAATCACACCAGGAAGCTAAAGAAATCGCAAGACGGAAAGCTGAAGAGTAAGCAACAAAAGAAGCCGAAGAAAAGGCTGTCGCTGAGGCTTCTGTTGCTGAAGCCAAGGCTGACGTTGAAGAAGCAGCACACATTATTGCAAAAGAAGCCGCAAAGGCAAAGGAAGTTGCTCTGACTCAGGGTGAGACCTCTAACTCTGATCTTGCTCCGGAGGTGCTCAAGACTCTGGAAGAAATCCAGAAGGAACAACATCTTGTGAGAGCCATACTAGATCAACAGGACTCTGTCAACTCCAGTATTCAGACTCTCCTGACTTAGTTGCTTCATAGGATGCCGCCTCCTCCAAACCCTTAGAAACCTTAGGCTTTATGCTTTGTGTTTTTGTTCCTCTAAGTGTTTTAGCTTCTATGTTTTTCCTTCTATGTACCTCTTTCACTTTATCCAATGAAATTTTGTTTTATATGTTTCTTGGTTATGTCTTTTTGACTCTGACAAAAAGGGGGAAAAGTAATGAAAAAACCTTCTGATGAAATTAATATCTAAGCCTCATAATGCACTCCTTACATTCTGAAATTTTAAATATATTGTGCAGTCTAAGTTCTTGTAGGAAGTATTTGAGTAAAACATCTGAGAAACAAGCTAAGCAACATAAGAGGCTCTGGTAAGAAACTCTAAACCTTCTAAAGTATCAAATTTAGGGGGAGCTTGCTTATCTCAGGGGGAGTCTTAGTATATCTGACTCTAAAATTATTTTCCTTTAATTATTATGAAGTATAATTGTTTCATCAACAGGCTGAAGTTTTGTCATCATTAAAAAGGGGGAGATTGTTAGAACAAGATTTTGGTTCTGCAATTTATCTCTAAGTTTTGATGATAACAAAGGATGAAACACTTTGGTACCCTAATAAAATCATCTAAGTGTGCAAGACTCTAATGAAAAATGAACCTGATGAAACAACATCTAACATCACAATAATCAAGAACAACAGACTTAGAGTCAAAGGTATTCGCTCTAACACTAAAGACAATGATGTCCACATCATTTGACATCCGAAGACTCTAAAACTCTGCATCTAAGGGATCCCACACATGAATACTCTGATGATCCTTACATCTGAAGAATGTCTAATTAGAGATTATTCAAGAACTTTTGAAGAAAACACATCAGGCAACTATCTGAAGAATACAAGATCTAAGAGAAGTATCTGAATTCCGTGCATTCTGATTGACGTCCAACAGATCAGATCAAGACTTAACAACAAAGTATTCCAAATATGGTATGAATCTCTATATGGAGAAAATTGAATACTCTCCTAAACTTCTATGGAAAGGACAATAAAATTAATGTCATTTAAGTCCCATCATTGGCAAGATATCAGCATCAATGCTTCATTCAACGGTATCATCTCCAAGCACTATAATAAGGCCCAACTATCATCATACCAAATATACGAAGATATAACACAAGAATTCCGCACATCAAAATTAAGTCATACACAAAATTCTTGTCTTATGTTATCACACTAGTTGTTGCTCTAAGTGTGATCTTGATCTTTGTTCTTACTGTGTTCATATTGCTTATCTAGAAGCACTAAACACCTTCTTGTAATTCTAAAATAGTTGTTATAAATTTCCTCAAGTGATTTGTGAAGTCTGTAGACTTGAGAGGAGTAAGAGATCAGTGTACTCTTAGATGTTTGTTGTAATCTTTCTTGATTATTGGATTAAGTCTTTATTGAAGGCGAAATTACCTTGGCCAGGTAGACTGAAGTAACTTTGAATTTCAAGAGAACCAGGATAAACTTTTGCGTTGTTTGTTTTGATTTTTGTGTGTGTGGCGTTTCCAAAAGTTTTTATTGTCACTGAAAACAATTCAAACCCCCCTTTTTTGTTTTTCTCTATCTTCAAACTCCTAATTATGAAGGCCCATTATATTGTCAAGAGAGCCTTCGCGGTGCATTGATTCTTACAACTATGGATGGTGAGGAGTTCACGCGTCATGTGAATGCCGATGCAGTCAAGAAATTCTTTGCCTAAAAAAGGAAAAGAATAGCTCTCTAAGTTGAAAACCCAAAAGGGCCGCTTAGGCAAAAATGAGCATCTCGGTGGATTGAAAACATGAAAGGGCGAACCAGGAAAAAGTTAGAGACATAAAACAGAAAATTTATCCCGGTATAATGAGTACCCCACCTTGGGGAAATCTAGAAAAAAATTAGGGATCTTGGCAAGTAACTGCATCCAGCTGGTCCAAATCATTAAAGTAGTCTTGAGTAGTCATTTGGTTCTGATTCATCATTCTCAACCGAAGACAAGCCCAGTGGATTTTGAAGTTGGTAGGGAGAGTAGTGATCATTGTATTCAATGTAGTCCTTTTTCCATTTAAATTACCATTTTTCAAACTTTGTAAAGATCTATAGAGTCCCGCCATTTGCGGACTACCATTCTATTAAATAAAGTTGAGCTTTTATCTAATTATTTGATATTCTTAGTTATTTATATTTTAAAATTGAATTTTTATGACGATAATTTTGAAATAAATCAATGAATAATTATTTTTCTTAAGATAATAAAAACTTTCACTTCAAGAATAATCGATTTCGGTAAGGAAGGTCAACAACAATCTAAGAACAAGTAAGTCTTGAAGTGTGAAACATTGTTGTCTTCCCCAAGCAGTTGGTTTGATGACTTTTTCCTCCCCAACAGTTTGTTGTTCATTCCCAGCATGGTTAATAAGTTGCTCCCCAAGCAACCTATTATCCCCGGTTGAGCTGATGATTGGTCCCCTTTGAAGTTTATCTTCACCGACTGAAGTATCCATGTGTTGCATTCCCCAGTTTGTGACTTAATGATTGAACCCTAGATATCTTGGAACCTTTATTTGGTCTCCAGACTCCCAATTGCATTTGTTTGTATTGCATAATCGCGGTAGTTTCTCCCTTGTGTGAGTCAGATTCGATTATCTTTGCCTTGGAATTGGTTTATTTCGCAATCTCCCAGAAGAATCTGATGATTATTGAGAGTCTGGTGGTCTTTGATTTGTCCCAGCAGGTCACGAGATCGCTAGCAATTTGCACGATTCCCCATTCAGAGTTTTACCTCTTGAATCCCTGGAGGAGTTTTGTCGTCTGATAAAAGTTCCTTCATTCCTGACAGTGTTTGGTTCTGAGCATTATTAATTAAGTCCCCTGCAAGGTTGTCTCCCATTTGATATGGTGTTGACTTAAAATTCCCCGTAGCGTTGACTCGTTTTAGGATCCTCAGTAGATCAATCTTTATCCTTCAGCAGTGTTGTCTTTCCCCACGAATTTTACCGTGAGTTGGTTGGAAACATGTTCTCCGTGTCTTTCCACAGCCAGAGATTGATTTATTCGGAGCTAGATGATTTATGTTCATCCCTAGAAGAATCTCCAGTGGTTGTTTCCATTCTGTTGAGATTAGCCGTTTGTTTTGTAGTGATGATTCAAATCTTCGTTATTTGTATCCTTTAGGCTGTTTTGTCAGCATAATCATAATCATGCATGTATATTCATGCATAAATCACAACATCATATATTTCATTATGCATTTTATCGCATTGATTTTTTTCTGATCGCCTGCTTTGGTGATATTATTTCCCCATACAGATTTGGTGTGTCTTTCCTCCTTCAATTAAAGAGTGTCAGCCCCTTAAGTAGAAAGAGTTTATCCTTTCTCATTCCCCACTGAGTTATTTCCTTGTGGATGATCATTATTTCAGCTTCCTCCTCAGAGTATCATCTGGATTGAACCATTCCCCTTAAGTTACATCATCATTGGGTTGAGTCTTGTTTGACTGTTTCTTTCTAGCTCTTACCTAGATAGATCTTTTGGTCCCCGAGAGTTTATTACTCAGTAACTGGTAATATTCTTCTTGATGATTGAGTACTTTACCTTCACCCATTAACCGGTAAAAGGTAATTTACCCCTTTGTTTTCCCCAGCGGATTCATTTTCACGTTTCCTCGGCAAGTCTATCCTTGATATCTTCACCCTAACCGATGACGGATATTCTTCCTGTTTGGTATTCTACCCAGTAAAAAGGTAGTTGTAATCCCTATATTATTCTCTAGAGAGTCTATCCTTGATATGTTCACTTTAACCGATGATAGATTTTCTCTTCTTTGCAGTATTCAACCCAGTAACTGGTAGATATAAAATCCTATTTCCCCCTCTGAGTCTATCCTTGCTATGTTCACTTTAGTCAGTGACAGATACTCACTCTTTGGTATTCTACCCAATAATCGGTAGTCGTAATTCATATTTTTCCCCGGAAGTCTATCCTTGATATGTTTACCCTAACCGGTAACGAATATTCTTCTTCATTCCCTAGGTGGTCTATCCTTGATATGTTCATCCTAACCGATAACAGATATTCTTCCTTTGAGTTTATCCTTGATATTTTCAATTTAATAAGTGACACATACTCTCTCTTTGGTCTTTGGCTCAATTGCAGGTAGTTGTAAATTCTATTTGATTTCCTTTCCCTAGTAGGTCATTCTTACCTAGTAACCGGTAATGAATGCGCCTTATTTTCCTCAGTGAGTCATCCTTGATATGTTTACCCTAACCGGTACCGGATGTTCCTCTGTCAGAGTCTATTATCTTCTTACCCAGTAACCGGTGGTAGATAATATGTCTCTTTTACTCCTGTGCTGAAGTTTTTCTTCCCCAATTGAGTTTGAGTTCATATTTCTTTATGAAAACAAATTTCCTTTTGGCTTGAGTATTTCAGTTTTGTTCTGATTGACTCTCGTCCCCTGTAGATTCCTTTATCCCCAGTCCGAGTTTTTCCATTGATTTATTTTCATGGAAATCCCCTCGTGTCTCCCATCAATTTTTCAAGTCATAGCCTGGCCTATGCATAACTTTTATCCCCCAGAGTCTCTGTCTCCCTAGTGAGTTTTCCTTACGGAATGCATTGTGCTCCTGTGGACTTTTAGTCTCTCTGGATTCTTTTCCTTTTGGCAATATATTCCTTACAAAGATTATTTTAACATTCATATCATATGCATCATGAGGTCTCTTAGGGACCAATTTTTTTTCTTGATGTTGTTATTTAAATCCATTATACTAAGTTGATATGAAGATTTTAACCTTCACTTCCTCAGCTAGAATGTCCTTAAATAGCGGCAGTTGTAAGACCCCAATTTTGACCATAAGATCCCTCATGCTATCTCATCATTTGCATTGGCTTTGGGATCACACCTTGGCATCCTCGTAACCCCTCATTAATTGGGTTTGCATTGGGAGAGATCACCAAGCATATTTGATTGTATGATACTTTATTTTATTTTGTTTACTAACCAAAACACCAAAAATATGTCAATGTATAGCTTTGTTTCTTTTGTAGGTAGTGTGTGTGCATCCATTTATGCCATATCAAGCTTACAAGTAGGGTTTGAGACCCTCATAGCAAGAGATAAATCAGGGAATGGTTCACCATTGGTTCTAAACATCATATATGGATCTCCGTGTTCTTCATTTATCATTTTGATCAAGAATTCATCAAGAGTTTGAAGTTTCTTTGCCTTGGGAGCCCTAACTCATTTGGGTATTTTGTTTGACTTCCTCAGCAAGTTTCTTCAACAATTGGTCAAATATATAAAGGGATACTTCATTATATGTAATATTATGCATATATGATCCTCCATTATCTTTAAAGATCAAGAGAACTTCAATATTGCAAGTTGGTTCAAAGAGGTTGACCAGAGAAAGTCAACTAGTCAAAACTAGGGTTCCCTAGACCCTATCTCCTACAATTTTTGTCATATGAAAATGATTACAAGAGAAACTTTACTCTTTATGAAATTCAAAACAACTTTCATGTTGGCATCAATAGCTAGTTTTGCTTGGAAAGTCATTTTTTTATGGTGAAACATTATAGGTCATTTTGTATGTGCCCTAGTTAGGAGGTCAACTTCCAAGGACCATAAATTGCTCAATTTTTATGATATGAAGTCCATACAAGTTTCATGATCAATTTCAAGGTGTCTTATAAAACTTTTATTATTTGAGAAATGTCAAATTCAACTTTAAAGGGTATGTGCCAAGAGGAAACATTATAGGTCATTTTGGGCCATCACCATTAAACAAGCAATTTTCCTCAAATTCTAAAATACATAACTCCCTCATGAAAAATCCAAATGATGTTAAATTATTGACCAGATTGAAGAGGAATCAAAGATCTATAACTTTTATGAAGAAGCCATTTCCATTTGAAGCTCATAGCAAAAGTTATTCAAGGTGGAAGAAGTGATCATTTGACTTTGTACTTAGAAAAGTTTCAACTATGTTTGATTTCTCCCACTTCCACCTCAAAATGCATCATGATCCAAGCTCCAAATGAAAATGTGTTCAACATAAAAGTTGTTTCCCTTGATGTCACCTTTCCAAAAAGTCCATTATCACTTCATTTGGACAAGAATTGAGGGACTTGCGAATGGTTCCTTTGGTGGGCATGTTTTGGCAACATTTGAACTCAAATGGTTATTTCCTTTTGCATGCTTCCATGTGATGACTTCAATATCCATTATGCACGAATTGGAGTTGGATTACATCATGATTTGGGCCTAATTCAATGCCCATACACCCATGCACCAATGTTTCTATTTTTGGCCAAAATTGAAAAGGTGCAAAACTGAATTCCATAGCCTATAAATACAACTAATTGCTTCAAGATCAACACACACACACTGCCCAAGCCTTGCCAAGCTATCTTAGAACCCCACTCCATAGAATTGCTTGAAGGTTTCTTTGAAATTGAGTTTGAACTTCACCTTCTGTTTTGAGATTCAAACTCCAAGGATTCATTCCCATTTTCATCTCAATTGGTCACTGCAAGCAAGAGGAGGAAGAATCAAGTGAATTCAGATCAAGATCAAGCCAAATCACTGCTACCCGAAGGTGAATTTTCTCAAACTTTTCTTCTTCGATTTCCCTTATCTCTCAACTATTTTGATTGATTATCGGTTGTCTTAAGACCTACCAATGTAGGAAACAAGATTGAGTTGCTTTGAGGCCAAATCGAAGCAACTCAGATCGTGCACCTCAAAATTCAATTCCTCATATCTCTCAATATATTTGGAATTGGACAAAATTGAGGCCAGATTCGAGCTCCTGAGCATTTTTCCTTTGAATTAGTGTACTCACTTTTTATTTTAGTGAAGGTTGGTGGTGGACCAGTCTGGTGAGGTCCACCAGAGAAGGAGGCCGGAGCTAGGGCTCCGGTTGTGCGTTGGCGCCTTCCCAACCTTCTTACCTGATTCAAATGTTTGAATCATGGCCCTTGGTTTTAACTACCACGCGTGTGGCGCATTGACTTGGTTCCACCATGTTCCCTATGCGCGTGGCCATCAGATCTGCCACCTCAATTAATTAGGGAGATCCGATGGCCCTTGTTTTTTTTTAATTTCTGATTTTTCATTTAATCCCTTTATTTTGTTAGTTCATATTAATTTAATTTTTAATCCAAAAAATATGGGACTTTCACCAAAAATGTTTAAATATTTTTCTTTCATATTTTAAATTAAAATTATTTTTTGGATTAACTTTTATATTTTTCATGAATTAAATGTTTTTTTTAATTTTTTTAATTGTTTTAAAATACTAATGACTTTCCAAAAATATTGAAATTTTTTGTCTAAGGTCATTTGACCTTGTTTGACCTAGGATAAATCCCTTGGCCATTTGTTTGGTGTTTTGAAGGGATTTGAGGTTTTGTCCTTTTTAAAATGCATTTTAATTCACTTTTAATTATTTTTAATTGATTAAATGTTTAAAAATTATGTTGAGCCATTTTTATGGTCTTGTGATGTTTGACTTTCTGTTTGGATCTTGGTCATGGTTGATTTAACTTTTGTTTGATCAATACCATTGGATTTAGGGGATTGTTGAAATGTACATTTCATCTCCCAAAATGAATGGATAGTATTGATCAGATGAAATTCCTATCATGATCAATTTGTGTTTCTATTTCCCCTTCCCTCTTCATCTTCATCCCTATTCTTTCCCAATCCCTCATTGACCAATGAAATCTCTTCATGTTTAATGCTAGTTGATTCATCAACGACCTTGTGTCAAATGAATCAACATGAGCCAGAATGAGATAGGTCCTCCCCCCATTTCTTTTAAGTGTTTAGTATGTTTTAGGAGTCTGGTTCCTTATACCAAATCTCTAACATGCATTAACACCTATATTTTTATTGCCCGACCATAATGTAGCGGTAAATTCATGACCACTAAGTTATGGATAAGCTTAACATCAATAAAACCAGAGTCGCCACTGTGCTTTTATTGTTTCCAAAGGAAAAAGGAAAGGTAGGAACAATACCCAAAGATAAGAAGTTTTCAAATCAAAACTAATAAAATGCCAGAGACTACAGGTAAGGGGGTTGGTTACACAGAGGGAAGGTGTTAGCCCCCAAAGTGTCCTAGGTACTCCTAGGGAGCCTTTTTTTATGTGTGCATGTGTTTTTGGTATAAATGATGTTTGAAAAAAAAATAGAGTGTGGGGATGAGAAAAGAATTCATTGATTATATTTTTGTGTTTGACAAGACCTTCGGACTTGTGCCTACGTACCAACATAAAAATGAGGGATCAAAACCTCGTAGTTCGTGGTAACAATTTCAAAGTTGGTGAACTGCTTTTAACAAAATTTTAAATGAAAAGGCACCAAGGGGCCAAAAAAATTGAATGGGTTTGTTAGTTCTTTTTATCTTTTTTTGAAATTTTAAGTAAATATGATTAAGTTTATTTACAATTTTGACTTAAGAAAGAGTTTGAAAATTCAATGGCATAAGGCCAAAGTTTCTAATCATTTAAACAAAGTCTAAGTTTGAAATCACAAGCAAAGAAAGTTTTTGACAAGGGGGAGAGATTTTGAAATTTAAGAAGTGGGAGGAGATGAAGAGGCTATCCTAAGCGTAAAATTAAAAGTTAATAGTTGAAAAGATTTGACCAATGGGATGCAATCTAACAGACAAGAATGTCATATAGAAACTCGTTTTCCCTTGGACTTTGAATCAAGCAATAATCAATAAGCAATTAGCAATATCAGACATCATGAAGATCAAGACATCAAATAAAGATAGCCATATCTAAGCAAGCAACTCCTTAGCTAGCAGTCTTCTTTATCTTCTCATGTATCAGATGGGATATTCCTTGATCAACTTAGAAGAAAGCATCAGACATAAGATCAAAATAACAATTAGCACCAAGACAAAGCAACATATGAATTCAAACAGAGTCCCAAGGCTTGCATCAGATGAAAGCTTAGTTCACAATAACTTGATTTCAAAATGTTGGCATTGGCCAAGTCCTTTTTGCACAGGGAATGTTGCCTAATCCTAAGTCCAAAGGTTCAGATTAAGATCAACAGTCCACCAAACATTTTTTTAGGGTTTTTTGTTGTTTATTATGTATTTTAAGGTCCTAAGACCATAAACAAAATCAAAATGCACAAACAAATATATACAATCACAAGATATGGCTCAAATGAGCAAAGTGAAAATGACATAAACATAAACAAGTTAAATGAAATGTAAATGACAATGAATGATAAATGACTGAAAATTAAATTGCATAAAGTAAATGACTTGAAAGTAAAGCGATATTAATAAGAATTAGTCATATGTTAGTCAACTGTTAGTGGTATTTTTGTTTTTTAATGGATTAAGTCATTATTTGGAGAACACTCAACCATCCATTCACAAGCACGGGTCCTTAAACCAAGACATCTTCGATGGTGTCGTACCCCAATTTTGTCCGAGCATATTTAAATTTTTTCATACAATCGATCTCATTTTTTTTCATCACATACATACCATTACATACATTTGCATCATGAATAAATGCCTAAAATGTCAGTCGAAATGAATTTATTGGAGAATACAGACAAAATCAGTTGAATCGTTAAAATTTGAGGAAAACAGTGTATTTTTCAAATAATATGTTTTGTGCTGATAATTTTGGTGTGATTGATTTAATTTTCCGAATAAATTTGTACTCGATTTTTGTTTTAATGGGTCAATATTTTTGAAGAAATTAGAATGATATTTAATTAAATATTAGTTAGATTTTTTAAAATATTAGTTAGTTTTTTTAGATATTAATTAGAATCAAATATTAATTAGATTTTTCTTTGTTGATTTTATTTTTCTTAAATAAATAATAAGTATAAAATAAATAAATAGTAAATTATAGCATTGGATTCTTGTGAGGAAATGCCAGCTTGCATATTTTCTTCACCCTTCACACGTGTCCCTCCGCTCACAATCTCTCAAGACTCTTCTCTCCACTATTTCTCCCACTCCCTCATTTTCGTCCCTCACAGACACTCACACTCCACTCCCCAACGTCTCTCTCCACTGCTAACAACCTCACGCTCTCTCTCTCTAAAAGACCCTCACCTTCCACTCATTTTTACGGACAACCCACAAACCCTTCTTTCACTCTCTCTCACGCAAAAGAGAAAACAGAAAGAGAAGGCGGAAGAGAAGAAGAAAAACCCTTCTTGTTCTCCAACCCCGCCGCAAACCTCCGAACCCTTTCTCCTCTCACTGACCAAAAACCCATCACAACCTCCGTCTCCACTACCTTCAAAACACAAGCTCAGCCGCCGTCAACCTCCACTGCCGCCGCGGATTCACCACCGCGAAACCATCGACCACCCAAAACCCACCGTAAACCTTCAAAATCCCAATCGTCAAACCCTTCTTCATCACAACACATTCACCGCCGCCACTACCTTAAACCTCCAAATCCACCAAACCCTAAACCATCGCTCACCCCCAATCGCCGCTCACTTTGAATCTCCGCCGTTTACCACCAACACCACAACCAACAAATACCCTCCTTCAACACAAACCCTCACACCATCATCGAAACCCTCACTCAACAACCGTTTCAACCATGGCACCACCCAGCTCGGAACGGCAAAACGCGTCCCCAAGGTAGACGTTCCGCCGGAACAGGTGCAGTCAAAAAGCGACGGCTTGGATCTATACCAACAATATCTTGAATAGGATAGTGGATCTGTCGAAGATCTTACGGCGCTCACAAGATACCTTTCTGTTCTAATGGAAATCCCGCGACAACCATGAACTCAGAGCAGCAAACAGAACATGACAATTTGATCATTTTGGTAGTATTTCGGTTAAAGCGTCGGATTTAAGTTTATGTTGTTTCTAATGAGTTTACATTCAGTTTTCAGATAAGCGATATACTTTAAATTTGCTGCTTTTACCTTCTGTATGACTACAGTCTTCACGTTTGAAAATTAATTATGGTGACTCATGGATGTTTCGATAGGGTTTCCAGCTTGGTTTGTTTGTGTTGTTTAAATTGAGGATACGAATGAGTTAGTTTATGGACTGAGAACCTGTAGATAATGAACGACTGTGATCTTGTTTTGATTATAGCATTTGTTTCTTTCCTATAAGTGTTGTATTAAAATGTGATTAGATTACCGCTTGAAGCTTGTTTAGACATTACAAGTGTGTTATATTGACTGTTAGATGTATTAGTTTTGTGGGAAGATTTTTTGTGAAATTAAAGTTTATTTCCCATCAGTGTTATCAATAGAACAAATGGATATTGGTTGAAATGCTGAACAGTTCGTTTCTTTATTCTGTACTAGCTGAATTTGTTTTGCATTAGCTGCACCTTTGAGGTCTCCTTGGACATGATTTATTTCTATTCTATTCTAATAAGAAGTCATAGTAGATGAATGATGATTGTTTGGATTTCATTTGGATAAATAATTGAATTAAAAACTGGGGATTCGATAATCTCATGTCGATTTACCGCCCAAACTTCTGATACATTTTTCCACCGTGTTTCTATTTCACATACAACATTTCAATTCATTGTTGCTATGTATGAACCGATTCCTGAGCACATTTTGTCACCGATTCAATTTTTATAAATCAAAGTTGTCACTAATTTGTTTTTTCATAAAAAATATTATTAATTGAATTTTTGTTTGATTAATTGTTTTTAACTAAATAATCTTAATTAACTTAATTATTTGAGATAATTAAATAATTTTGATAATTAGTTTTAATTAATTCGATTAATCAACTTAAGTAAAATTTGATAATAATTAAAAGATTTTCTTTTCCACCATATTTTCATAATAAACAAATTCAATTTCATACAAAACCATGATTCAAAAACCAATTTCAAAAAGCACAAACAACAATTCTCGATTCAAATATCGAGCCCACTTTCAAATACCCTTGTAAGTCGATTGCTCTTAGCATCGCCATCAACCTCACATAGCTTACTCTTGGGCTTCCTTACAATGAATCCTACTTGATTATTGATTAATCGAGTAGATGAAATAATACACTAAATAAAATTCATTTCATAAACACAAGTTCAAACCACTTTTCAAAATCATTCAATTTCAAAAGAATTTTCTCTTTTAAACATAAACTTGGGATGAAAAGGAGATAGGAGGCGTACGCCTTACTATTTCTCAATTACTCGAATAATTGGCGTACGCCATATTGCGCGAGTTCTTGTCACCCGATTAAATCTTAAATCATAAAGTTCAAATCACATCTTCTAAATCAACTCAAATCCTAAATCCTTTTAATTCCATATTTCAGATGAAAAGAGGATAGGAGGCGTACGCCTCATTATCTTTCGATTATTTGAATAATTGGCGTACGCCACATTGCTCGAATTTTCATCATCAATTCAAAACTACAATCGAATAAACTCAAATCATCTTTCGATCAAAACCTACCAATCCGATATCCAAACATATCTTTTACAATTTAAACTTCGGATGATAAAAGATGAGAGGCGTACGCCTCGCCATCTTTCGATTATTTGAATAATTGGCGAACGCCATATTGCACAAAGTATCGACTTCCGACTAAAACACACTAAATAAACTTGGATAAAGGAATAGGTGGCGTACGCCTCATTATTCTTTGAATAAGCAAGTAGGAGGTGTACGCCTCACAACCGTGCGTATTCAACATCCACAAACAAACTTTCAAAATAATTCGAACGAAAAGGGACTAGAAGGCGGACGCCTTATTATTCCTCGAAAGAATTGGATAATTGGTGTACACCATATTGCTCAATCTTTCGTCGTTCTCCAAAAACATCTCAAACGCATCAACCTAACTTCTCGCCCCCGAACGATCGAAACCAATCAAACACCCAAACATCTCAATTTAACTTGTCACCCCCGCGTGACCAAAACCTCTTCAAAAGAACACTGTCAATCCTTTCTAATGCGCCCAACAAACCAGTGCTAGAGCCTCCACCGAGAGTAGACAACGCCAGCGTTCAGCCGTTAGAACGCCGACCTACACAGTCGTTCATCAAAACAAAACACACCAAATATTCGTAGTAGCCCGGACTACGAATGCTCTGATTTCCTTATTGCACCATAAGGATACGTAGGCAGGAGATTGCTGTATCTTCGCGAGCACACTAATAAAAAACCTCCCATTTCCCCTCCTGAGGTCTTCATCCATATCTATCATCAATTCTAACTTCTCGAAGCAAGCAGATAAACAGTCAACTAAACAGTCAAAATAGCAAAATCAGACTAAGAGGTTCCCGTTGAGTACAACGGACGTAAGGGGTGCTAATACCTTCCCCTTGCGTAATCGACTCCCGAACCCGAATATGGTTGGGATGACCATTATTCTTATCTTTAAAGGTTTTCTCGATATTTTCATATTCCTTCATTGGAATAAATAAAGTTCGGTGGCGACTCTGTTTCGAACATTTTTTCCGCGTCCTATCGCGAGGGATTGCATTATCATCATTTTTTGAGGTGTGACAGACTGGCGACTCTGCTGGGGACCCTGCTCCAAGCAAGAGAGAGTCTAGCCTAACTTAGTCTGATTTTGCTATGACTGTTGGAAGATATTTTTTTTCCATGTTTATTTCTCTGTATTTTATTTTGATTTCTTGTGTTGTATGTAATTTGTCTCGATACTTTGATATGGGACTTGGTGTATGCTGTGAGATAAGCTCCATACCCGAGCTTCGAGAAAAACTTAGAACCCGGAGTTGTGTAGTATTGAACCGGGGGGTGTACACCTCATTGGGACAATACGAAGACTCCACCTAGAGTAGATCTGTTTGGAGTTTCCATCACAATATGGCTAACCCATCATTGTGGGGGAGGTTTTAAACACGATCTGTGACTCTAGAGACCTCGCCTTAAACCCAAGTTTTGTTTTCATGATTGGTGATTATGTAGTATTGAACCGAAGGGTCTACACCCTGTTCGAACAATACGAGAATCCCACTTAGATTAGATCAGTTCAGAACTCCCATCACGATGTGGCTAGCCCACCATTGCGAGGAAGTTTTGAACTTGATCCGTGAGTCTAAGTTCCTTCCTTGAAAATATAACTTTAGAACCTACCTTTGGGAATTTCTAGTGATCAAAGAAACCTTTGCTTCTTCCAGTTGTACTGATGTACTCGACATGTGGATAATTTTGAGTCTGTATTCCTCTGTGAAAATCATGGCAAAACTTCATGCATTTGCATATCATCAACATGCATTGCATATCATCTCCCAGAAACAAAAACTCACACCATATTCTACCCTTTGTCCAGTAACGCTGACCACTCGACACCGGTACGAGACACGCCGCAACTACAAGATGACACTTGAACAGTTGGAAGAAAACCAGGTTTCGATGAGAACCGACATTGACTCCATGCAGGCAAAGATGGATCGCTTAATGGAAACCATGTTACTCTTAGCCCAAAAGGAAAAGGATGCAGAGACTAGCGCTGAAGTCAGGAAAGTTGCTGCCCAGTTTGGATCGCCATCACTTAGCATCCCTGGAGTAACTGACCTCGATGGTAACCCAACCCAGCTTGGAGGAGGACCGATCCATATTCCTGTTCCCATGGTCAACATGAACCCCCACGAGCATTCTCCTACATCTGCTTGCCATGGATCCATGATGGGTGATGAAGATCCATACGACGCCTTCTTCATGCCACAACCCGCCAAACCTGCTGTTGGGGTCTCCCAGACCCAACTGTTGATAGACTCCATGCTTTGGAGGAAAAGTTTAAGTCCTTGGAGGTTCACACTACTCCCGGTTTGGACGTTGTTGACATGTGCCTGGTGCCAGGATTGGTGATTCCACAGAAGTTCAAAGTCCCGGACTTTGAAAAATACAAAGGGATCAGTTGCCCGAGAACTCACCTCAGAGCCTACTGTCGCAAAATGGCTGCCCACATCAGTAATGATCAACTCCTAACTTATTACTTCCAAGATAGTCTCAGTGGGGCATCCTTGGAGTGGTACATGCAACTAGAGAGAGGTCAGGTCCAGTCGTGGAGAGACCTTGCTGAAGCATTCCTAAGGCATTATCAGTACAATACTGATCTAGCGCCCAACCGCACCCAACTGCAAGACATGACTCAACGCAACAACGAGTCATTCAAGGAATACGCCCAGCGTTGGAGAGAGCTAGCAGCTCGTGTTCAACCTCCTCTCCTTGACAAAGAGTTAATCGACATGTTTATGGGAACCCTGCACACCCAATACATGGAAAAGATGGTAGGATCCAGTTTCCCAACTTTTGCTGAGGTCGTCTCCGTGGGAGAACGGATCGAGAGCCAGATCAAGAAAGGAAAGCTACCTTGTGCTGCTAATGCTTCAAGTGGGATAAAGAAGCCTTATCCCAACCTCCCAAAGAAGCCAGAAGGGCAGACCAATGCCATAACGAGAGGAGGAGGATATAGGGCACCTCCATATGCTCATACGCCTTATCATCAGGTTTCCACGGTCATCCCAACGCCATATCAGCCTCCACACCAGCAACCATATCAGAAACCATATCAACAACAGTATCAACAACCTTATCAACAGCCGGCTTACCAACAACAATATCAGAATCAACAGCAACGTGCTCCACAACGTCAACCTAACCAGCAAAGGGCAAGGAGGCCAGAGAGACATTTCGATCCTCTGCCAGTATCATATAGCAAGATCCTCCCCTACCTGCTAAAGGATGGGTCAATTGTGCTGAAGGAGATAACACCTGCAACTCTACCATATCCTCCAGGCTACGACGCCAATGCTCACTGTGAGTATCACATGGGTGCCCCAAGGCATACAATAGAGAATTGTAAGGCTTTCAAGCACAAGGTTCAAGATTTGATTGACAGTAAAGCACTTACATTCACGCCAGTGAGGCCAAACGTTGCAACAAACCCCATGCCGGCGCATGCAGAGTCGAGTGAACCTCGAAGATAAAGCTCCCCACCGGCCTGAACAAACAAAGCAATTCCGCCGAAGAATCCAAAGATGAAGGCATGTTCATTTGAATGAAGGCGATCATTATGCCCTTCTTACCATTTCACATTCTTGTAATTTGATCTTGTTTGTTTAAGTATTGTATGCTTTGAACATTGTTGTTTTTATTTGGTCTTATTAATGGGATAATTATGCATGCTTTGAATCAATCTTTCATATTCACTCATATTATCACATTTGCATATCACAAACACATACTTTTTCACCTCACTTTCTTCATCACACTATTGTTAGTAAATGTTGGAAGGAGGATGACGAAAACAAAATACTCATAATTACTGATCGTATGCTTTCGGATAAAATCCTACTAATGATGTATAGACATTGTTTCAAATCCCCAAACACTGGAGAGATAAGGAGTTAATCCCTAGTCAACCACTTCGAGCCTAGAAGTAGGAGTTTCTTTCGGATCTAAAAAAACCCTTACGCTTAACCTGGGGCAGGGTAGTGTTCAGTTAATTTGACTACACATTAAATTTACAAGATGAAATATCCCATACAAGGATCAACCATATGACATTCTTCACACACATCTTGAAGTGTCGAAGGAACCATACAAATCCAAATTTTATGTCGGTTGTTCTGTAATGACCAATGACTTGGCAGTCTCAATTTCAAAAAAGGTCAGAGAAAGAGCCCGCTAAGTCCAACACCTTAAAAGGGGACTTAGGAAAAAACAGGGGCAATCCCGATGGATTAAAGCTGCAGACAAAGCGGTCCATGCAAAAGTTAGGGATCAAAACAAAAATCAAGAGACTATGAAAGTCTCCA
Organism: Lathyrus oleraceus; assembly: GCF_024323335.1. NCBI lineage: Eukaryota > Viridiplantae > Streptophyta > Magnoliopsida > Fabales > Fabaceae > Lathyrus > Lathyrus oleraceus. The sequence goes on from NC_066581.1 coordinate 351,119,979, forward strand.
ACAAAACAAAACAAGATTCAGTGACCACCATACCAAAATCAAAGGGTCACCGACATCCAAAAAACGAAATAAGGTGGCTGCCATTCCAAGAAACCTTGAATCACCATCTTTATCCTTACACCTGCAAAAGACGAATGTGTGTGAATTAACTGAACATGGGATTGGAGATCATCATGAAGAAAGGGTGGGTTAAAATAAACTTTGAGCCTTATATCCTTTTGTTTCAATAACCATGAACCAAGCCACGTTACAACCCTCAAAAGACCTAATTGAAGTAGGGTTTGTTCTGAAAGCATACTATAGCAAGGTTGAGTAAACTGACTCCTAGAGATTTGCTAATATTCTCTTCTCACTATATCACTCACACACTAGCTAAATCAAGCACCGCGTTTGGACACATGGTCCACTCGTCACACATTACCACAACACTCCAAATGAATGATTGTTTTTCAAAGCTTGCATAACTATTGCATTAAAATCACCATTTCTTGGATAACAATTCTTAATTGTCAGTCAGTACTTGACATCAAGAAAATTCCAAGAAGGGGCAATTCAAGAGGCACTTGATCGTTGGTGCTGACACAAATCAAGACCATCCTGTGAATCAGGGGCATGTCATCTTTTGATCATGTTGACATAAGAAGTAGCCAGTATAAGACAAATCTCCAAGCATCGTTGATCAGGGAGGAAAGACACTTAAATACTCAGGCAGTCCGGGGCAGGTTCCTCAAAGGCTAATCAGGGGCAGACCATAGCCAGATTTGGACATCAGAAAACAAACTCAGACCACGTCATGGGATAATCACTCCTAAAAGTTTCCTGTCAAGGAGAATTCCTTTGAACACCCTACAGTCAGGGGCAAGACGATTTGCAAGGGGCAGATTTCCTTCATATCTTCAAGTCAGTCAAGCAGATTGCATCAGACACTAGTGACTGCTTGAATTCACAAGTGTCGAAAGTTCATACCAATACAATATCATACCTTGACAAGAATCCTTAGGGCACGTCAGGGGCACGATCATCATGCGTTGATCACGTCGCTATGCTCAGTTACAGGCTGGCCAGACATCTCAAAGGAAGAGATCGAGATCTTCTCGAAGACAAATACACAATGTATCAGCAAGAGATCAAACTTGGGGCACCAAGAGTATCCGCATCTACTGCGTGTTCATCATATCATCAACTACCGAGTGTCGGGAAGTCAGATCCTTCCACCAACCGATGGTCCAATCTACATTGACAATTACCAGAAAGACCAAAGCCCACCTCGCTGGCATCCACATAAAACAAATAGAACCAGCATTGGTTTCACAAAATACATTGCTTTTGAAAAGGGAGGCCAATCCCAAACAAACCAATCATCCTTTGCATTCAAACATGCATCACATGCATCATATGCATCACCTCATTACATAAATGCATACATGATATTTATCCATATGACACAAATCAAAATCCAAGTTTTAGTCGTAGGCATCCAGGCCAGCCCTCAGTTGAGTCATTGTTTTTTCTGAGTGAGTTCCTACCCTGCTATCGGGCGTTCCCCATGGAGTTACATCTTTCAACCTTTTGTTGATAAGATGTTATCCTCAGCTAAGTCAAACAATGTTTCTCCAAACACTTACCGTGTTTCGCGTTGAGAAATGCCAGCTTGCATATTTTCTTCACCCTTCACACGTGTCCCTCCGCTCACAATCTCTCAAGACTCTTCTCTCCACTATTTCTCCCACTCCCTCATTTTCGTCCCTCACAGACACTCACACTCCACTCCCCAACGTCTCTCTCCACTGCTAACAACCTCACGCTCTCTCTCTCTAAAAGACCCTCACCTTCCACTCATTTTTACGGACAACCCACAAACCCTTCTTTCACTCTCTCTCACGCAAAAGAGAAAACAGAAAGAGAAGGCGGAAGAGAAGAAGAAAAACCCTTCTTGTTCTCCAACCCCGCCGCAAACCTCCGAACCCTTTCTCCTCTCACTGACCAAAAACCCATCACAACCTCCGTCTCCACTACCTTCAAAACACAAGCTCAGCCGCCGTCAACCTCCACTGCCGCCGCGGATTCACCACCGCGAAACCATCGACCACCCAAAACCCACCGTAAACCTTCAAAATCCCAATCGTCAAACCCTTCTTCATCACAACACATTCACCGCCGCCACTACCTTAAACCTCCAAATCCACCAAACCCTAAACCATCGCTCACCCCCAATCGCCGCTCACTTTGAATCTCCGCCGTTTACCACCAACACCACAACCAACAAATACCCTCCTTCAACACAAACCCTCACACCATCATCGAAACCCTCACTCAACAACCGTTTCAACCATGGCACCACCCAGCTCGGAACGGCAAAACGCGTCCCCAAGGTAGACGTTCCGCCGGAACAGGTGCAGTCAAAAAGCGACGGCTTGGATCTATACCAACAATATCTTGAATAGGATAGTGGATCTGTCGAAGATCTTACGGCGCTCACAAGATACCTTTCTGTTCTAATGGAAATCCCGCGACAACCATGAACTCAGAGCAGCAAACAGAACATGACAATTTGATCATTTTGGTAGTATTTCGGTTAAAGCGTCGGATTTAAGTTTATGTTGTTTCTAATGAGTTTACATTCAGTTTTCAGATAAGCGATATACTTTAAATTTGCTGCTTTTACCTTCTGTATGACTACAGTCTTCACGTTTGAAAATTAATTATGGTGACTCATGGATGTTTCGATAGGGTTTCCAGCTTGGTTTGTTTGTGTTGTTTAAATTGAGGATACGAATGAGTTAGTTTATGGACTGAGAACCTGTAGATAATGAACGACTGTGATCTTGTTTTGATTATAGCATTTGTTTCTTTCCTATAAGTGTTGTATTAAAATGTGATTAGATTACCGCTTGAAGCTTGTTTAGACATTACAAGTGTGTTATATTGACTGTTAGATGTATTAGTTTTGTGGGAAGATTTTTTGTGAAATTAAAGTTTATTTCCCATCAGTGTTATCAATAGAACAAATGGATATTGGTTGAAATGCTGAACAGTTCGTTTCTTTATTCTGTACTAGCTGAATTTGTTTTGCATTAGCTGCACCTTTGAGGTCTCCTTGGACATGATTTATTTCTATTCTATTCTAATAAGAAGTCATAGTAGATGAATGATGATTGTTTGGATTTCATTTGGATAAATAATTGAATTAAAAACTGGGGATTCGATAATCTCATGTCGATTTACCGCCCAAACTTCTGATACATTTTTCCACCGTGTTTCTATTTCACATACAACATTTCAATTCATTGTTGCTATGTATGAACCGATTCCTGAGCACATTTTGTCACCGATTCAATTTTTATAAATCAAAGTTGTCACTAATTTGTTTTTTCATAAAAAATATTATTAATTGAATTTTTGTTTGATTAATTGTTTTTAACTAAATAATCTTAATTAACTTAATTATTTGAGATAATTAAATAATTTTGATAATTAGTTTTAATTAATTCGATTAATCAACTTAAGTAAAATTTGATAATAATTAAAAGATTTTCTTTTCCACCATATTTTCATAATAAACAAATTCAATTTCATACAAAACCATGATTCAAAAACCAATTTCAAAAAGCACAAACAACAATTCTCGATTCAAATATCGAGCCCACTTTCAAATACCCTTGTAAGTCGATTGCTCTTAGCATCGCCATCAACCTCACATAGCTTACTCTTGGGCTTCCTTACAATGAATCCTACTTGATTATTGATTAATCGAGTAGATGAAATAATACACTAAATAAAATTCATTTCATAAACACAAGTTCAAACCACTTTTCAAAATCATTCAATTTCAAAAGAATTTTCTCTTTTAAACATAAACTTGGGATGAAAAGGAGATAGGAGGCGTACGCCTTACTATTTCTCAATTACTCGAATAATTGGCGTACGCCATATTGCGCGAGTTCTTGTCACCCGATTAAATCTTAAATCATAAAGTTCAAATCACATCTTCTAAATCAACTCAAATCCTAAATCCTTTTAATTCCATATTTCAGATGAAAAGAGGATAGGAGGCGTACGCCTCATTATCTTTCGATTATTTGAATAATTGGCGTACGCCACATTGCTCGAATTTTCATCATCAATTCAAAACTACAATCGAATAAACTCAAATCATCTTTCGATCAAAACCTACCAATCCGATATCCAAACATATCTTTTACAATTTAAACTTCGGATGATAAAAGATGAGAGGCGTACGCCTCGCCATCTTTCGATTATTTGAATAATTGGCGAACGCCATATTGCACAAAGTATCGACTTCCGACTAAAACACACTAAATAAACTTGGATAAAGGAATAGGTGGCGTACGCCTCATTATTCTTTGAATAAGCAAGTAGGAGGTGTACGCCTCACAACCGTGCGTATTCAACATCCACAAACAAACTTTCAAAATAATTCGAACGAAAAGGGACTAGAAGGCGGACGCCTTATTATTCCTCGAAAGAATTGGATAATTGGTGTACACCATATTGCTCAATCTTTCGTCGTTCTCCAAAAACATCTCAAACGCATCAACCTAACTTCTCGCCCCCGAACGATCGAAACCAATCAAACACCCAAACATCTCAATTTAACTTGTCACCCCCGCGTGACCAAAACCTCTTCAAAAGAACACTGTCAATCCTTTCTAATGCGCCCAACAAACCAGTGCTAGAGCCTCCACCGAGAGTAGACAACGCCAGCGTTCAGCCGTTAGAACGCCGACCTACACAGTCGTTCATCAAAACAAAACACACCAAATATTCGTAGTAGCCCGGACTACGAATGCTCTGATTTCCTTATTGCACCATAAGGATACGTAGGCAGGAGATTGCTGTATCTTCGCGAGCACACTAATAAAAAACCTCCCATTTCCCCCTCCTGAGGTCTTCATCCATATCTATCATCAATTCTAACTTCTCGAAGCAAGCAGATAAACAGTCAACTAAACAGTCAAAATAGCAAAATCAGACTAAGAGGTTCCCGTTGAGTACAACGGACGTAAGGGGTGCTAATACCTTCCCCTTGCGTAATCGACTCCCGAACCCGAATATGGTTGGGATGACCATTATTCTTATCTTTAAAGGTTTTCTCGATATTTTCATATTCCTTCATTGGAATAAATAAAGTTCGGTGGCGACTCTGTTTCGAACATTTTTTCCGCGTCCTATCGCGAGGGATTGCATTATCATCATTTTTTGAGGTGTGACAGACTGGCGACTCTGCTGGGGACCCTGCTCCAAGCAAGAGAGAGTCTAGCCTAACTTAGTCTGATTTTGCTATGACTGTTGGAAGATATTTTTTTTCCATGTTTATTTCTCTGTATTTTATTTTGATTTCTTGTGTTGTATGTAATTTGTCTCGATACTTTGATATGGGACTTGGTGTATGCTGTGAGATAAGCTCCATACCCGAGCTTCGAGAAAAACTTAGAACCCGGAGTTGTGTAGTATTGAACCGGGGGGTGTACACCTCATTGGGACAATACGAAGACTCCACCTAGAGTAGATCTGTTTGGAGTTTCCATCACAATATGGCTAACCCATCATTGTGGGGGAGGTTTTAAACACGATCTGTGACTCTAGAGACCTCGCCTTAAACCCAAGTTTTGTTTTCATGATTGGTGATTATGTAGTATTGAACCGAAGGGTCTACACCCTGTTCGAACAATACGAGAATCCCACTTAGATTAGATCAGTTCAGAACTCCCATCACGATGTGGCTAGCCCACCATTGCGAGGAAGTTTTGAACTTGATCCGTGAGTCTAAGTTCCTTCCTTGAAAATATAACTTTAGAACCTACCTTTGGGAATTTCTAGTGATCAAAGAAACCTTTGCTTCTTCCAGTTGTACTGATGTACTCGACATGTGGATAATTTTGAGTCTGTATTCCTCTGTGAAAATCATGGCAAAACTTCATGCATTTGCATATCATCAACATGCATTGCATATCATCTCCCAGAAACAAAAACTCACACCATATTCTACCCTTTGTCCAGTAACGCTGACCACTCGACACCGGTACGAGACACGCCGCAACTACAAGATGACACTTGAACAGTTGGAAGAAAACCAGGTTTCGATGAGAACCGACATTGACTCCATGCAGGCAAAGATGGATCGCTTAATGGAAACCATGTTACTCTTAGCCCAAAAGGAAAAGGATGCAGAGACTAGCGCTGAAGTCAGGAAAGTTGCTGCCCAGTTTGGATCGCCATCACTTAGCATCCCTGGAGTAACTGACCTCGATGGTAACCCAACCCAGCTTGGAGGAGGACCGATCCATATTCCTGTTCCCATGGTCAACATGAACCCCCACGAGCATTCTCCTACATCTGCTTGCCATGGATCCATGATGGGTGATGAAGATCCATACGACGCCTTCTTCATGCCACAACCCGCCAAACCTGCTGTTGGGGGTCTCCCAGACCCAACTGTTGATAGACTCCATGCTTTGGAGGAAAAGTTTAAGTCCTTGGAGGTTCACACTACTCCCGGTTTGGACGTTGTTGACATGTGCCTGGTGCCAGGATTGGTGATTCCACAGAAGTTCAAAGTCCCGGACTTTGAAAAATACAAAGGGATCAGTTGCCCGAGAACTCACCTCAGAGCCTACTGTCGCAAAATGGCTGCCCACATCAGTAATGATCAACTCCTAACTTATTACTTCCAAGATAGTCTCAGTGGGGCATCCTTGGAGTGGTACATGCAACTAGAGAGAGGTCAGGTCCAGTCGTGGAGAGACCTTGCTGAAGCATTCCTAAGGCATTATCAGTACAATACTGATCTAGCGCCCAACCGCACCCAACTGCAAGACATGACTCAACGCAACAACGAGTCATTCAAGGAATACGCCCAGCGTTGGAGAGAGCTAGCAGCTCGTGTTCAACCTCCTCTCCTTGACAAAGAGTTAATCGACATGTTTATGGGAACCCTGCACACCCAATACATGGAAAAGATGGTAGGATCCAGTTTCCCAACTTTTGCTGAGGTCGTCTCCGTGGGAGAACGGATCGAGAGCCAGATCAAGAAAGGAAAGCTACCTTGTGCTGCTAATGCTTCAAGTGGGATAAAGAAGCCTTATCCCAACCTCCCAAAGAAGCCAGAAGGGCAGACCAATGCCATAACGAGAGGAGGAGGATATAGGGCACCTCCATATGCTCATACGCCTTATCATCAGGTTTCCACGGTCATCCCAACGCCATATCAGCCTCCACACCAGCAACCATATCAGAAACCATATCAACAACAGTATCAACAACCTTATCAACAGCCGGCTTACCAACAACAATATCAGAATCAACAGCAACGTGCTCCACAACGTCAACCTAACCAGCAAAGGGCAAGGAGGCCAGAGAGACATTTCGATCCTCTGCCAGTATCATATAGCAAGATCCTCCCCTACCTGCTAAAGGATGGGTCAATTGTGCTGAAGGAGATAACACCTGCAACTCTACCATATCCTCCAGGCTACGACGCCAATGCTCACTGTGAGTATCACATGGGTGCCCCAAGGCATACAATAGAGAATTGTAAGGCTTTCAAGCACAAGGTTCAAGATTTGATTGACAGTAAAGCACTTACATTCACGCCAGTGAGGCCAAACGTTGCAACAAACCCCATGCCGGCGCATGCAGAGTCGAGTGAACCTCGAAGATAAAGCTCCCCACCGGCCTGAACAAACAAAGCAATTCCGCCGAAGAATCCAAAGATGAAGGCATGTTCATTTGAATGAAGGCGATCATTATGCCCTTCTTTACCATTTCACATTCTTGTAATTTGATCTTGTTTGTTTAAGTATTGTATGCTTTGAACATTGTTGTTTTTATTTGGTCTTATTAATGGGATAATTATGCATGCTTTGAATCAATCTTTCATATTCACTCATATTATCACATTTGCATATCACAAACACATACTTTTTCACCTCACTTTCTTCATCACACTATTGTTAGTAAATGTTGGAAGGAGGATGACGAAAACAAAATACTCATAATTACTGATCGTATGCTTTCGGATAAAATCCTACTAATGATGTATAGACATTGTTTCAAATCCCCAAACACTGGAGAGATAAGGAGTTAATCCCTAGTCAACCACTTCGAGCCTAGAAGTAGGAGTTTCTTTCGGATCTAAAAAAACCCTTACGCTTAACCTGGGGCAGGGTAGTGTTCAGTTAATTTGACTACACATTTAAATTTACAAGATGAAATATCCCATACAAGGATCAACCATATGACATTCTTCACACACATCTTGAAGTGTCGAAGGAACCATACAAATCCAAATTTTATGTCGGTTGTTCTGTAATGACCAATGACTTGGCAGTCTCAATTTCAAAAAAGGTCAGAGAAAGAGCCCGCTAAGTCCAACACCTTAAAAGGGGACTTAGGAAAAAACAGGGGCAATCCCGATGGATTAAAGCTGCAGACAAAGCGGTCCATGCAAAAGTTAGGGATCAAAACAAAAATCAAGAGACTATGAAAGTCTCCAACAAAACAAAACAAGATTCAGTGACCACCATACCAAAATCAAAGGGTCACCGACATCCAAAAAAACGAAATAAGGTGGCTGCCATTCCAAGAAACCTTGAATCACCATCTTTATCCTTACACCTGCAAAAGACGAATGTGTGTGAATTAACTGAACATGGGATTGGAGATCATCATGAAGAAAGGGTGGGTTAAAATAAACTTTGAGCCTTATATCCTTTTGTTTCAATAACCATGAACCAAGCCACGTTACAACCCTCAAAAGACCTAATTGAAGTAGGGTTTGTTCTGAAAGCATACTATAGCAAGGTTGAGTAAACTGACTCCTAGAGATTTGCTAATATTCTCTTCTCACTATATCACTCACACACTAGCTAAATCAAGCACCGCGTTTGGACACATGGTCCACTCGTCACACATTACCACAACACTCCAAATGAATGATTGTTTTTCAAAGCTTGCATAACTATTGCATTAAAATCACCATTTCTTGGATAACAATTCTTAATTGTCAGTCAGTACTTGACATCAAGAAAATTCCAAGAAGGGGCAATTCAAGAGGCACTTGATCGTTGGTGCTGACACAAATCAAGACCATCCTGTGAATCAGGGGCATGTCATCTTTTGATCATGTTGACATAAGAAGTAGCCAGTATAAGACAAATCTCCAAGCATCGGTTGATCAGGGAGGAAAGACACTTAAATACTCAGGCAGTCCGGGGCAGGTTCCTCAAAGGCTAATCAGGGGCAGACCATAGCCAGATTTGGACATCAGAAAACAAACTCAGACCACGTCATGGGATAATCACTCCTAAAAGTTTCCTGTCAAGGAGAATTCCTTTGAACACCCTACAGTCAGGGGCAAGACGATTTGCAAGGGGCAGATTTCCTTCATATCTTCAAGTCAGTCAAGCAGATTGCATCAGACACTAGTGACTGCTTGAATTCACAAGTGTCGAAAGTTCATACCAATACAATATCATACCTTGACAAGAATCCTTAGGGCACGTCAGGGGCACGATCATCATGCGTTGATCACGTCGCTATGCTCAGTTACAGGCTGGCCAGACATCTCAAAGGAAGAGATCGAGATCTTCTCGAAGACAAATACACAATGTATCAGCAAGAGATCAAACTTGGGGCACCAAGAGTATCCGCATCTACTGCGTGTTCATCATATCATCAACTACCGAGTGTCGGGAAGTCAGATCCTTCCACCAACCGATGGTCCAATCTACATTGACAATTACCAGAAAGACCAAAGCCCACCTCGCTGGCATCCACATAAAACCAAATAGAACCAGCATTGGTTTCACAAAATACATTGCTTTTGAAAAGGGAGGCCAATCCCAAACAAACCAATCATCCTTTGCATTCAAACATGCATCACATGCATCATATGCATCACCTCATTACATAAATGCATACATGATATTTATCCATATGACACAAATCAAAATCCAAGTTTTAGTCGTAGGCATCCAGGCCAGCCCTCAGTTGAGTCATTGTTTTTCTGAGTGAGTTCCTACCCTGCTATCGGGCGTTCCCCATGGAGTTACATCTTTCAACCTTTTGTTGATAAGATGTTATCCTCAGCTAAGTCAAACAATGTTTCTCCAAACACTTACCGTGTTTCGCGTTGAGCGTCCCTCATTGAGTCGTTTCATGTAACCTTTTGTTGATGGAAACTACACCTCCCTAGAGAGTATTTGTTCTGCAACCTTTTGTTGGTGGATACCCCAAGCAAGTCTTACTCAGTAATGTTCCAACACTACTCAGCAAATCAGGTTAACTGAACTTTGACAGTAGCCTTATTTTTCCAATATTTTTTCTCACTATCATCCTTTTGGTGAAAGTCCGTTGAAGAATAATATTGATCATCGTCCTGTTTATGATCACCGTTATCCTTTTGGTAATGGTAAATCCTTGGCATTTGTGAACTTACTGTCATCCTTTTGGTGTCGACGATCCTTGAAGTTTTGGGCCTAACCTTCATCCTTTTGGTGAATGGCGACCTCTGCAATTATTACAGTCTACCGTCATCCTTTTGGTGTCGGCGATCCTTATGGTGATAAGGCCCTTGTCATTTTGGTTCAATCATCATCCTTTTGGTGATGACGTCCAGTTTAATCCAATATCATCCTTTTGGTGATAGAGAATATGGAGTTCAGTTTAAGCTATCATCCTTTTGGTGATGGTGACATTTGGAAAGTCCAACCCCACTGTCATCCTTTTGGTGTCAGTAATATTTGAAGTCATTATAACTTATTATCATCCTTTTGGTGGTAACAAGTTTCAAAGTTATGATCTCACCTTCATCCTTTTGGTGATGGTGATTGTGGATTCATTATCATCCTTTTGGTGATAACGAGTTCTGTTGTTTGTAGTACCTTCATCCTTTTGGTGATGGTGACTATTGACTTATTATCATCCTTTTGGTGATAACAAGTTTTGTTGATTGGTCTTACCTTCATCCTTTTGGTGACGGTGACCATTTGAGTTATGGGCTCATTATCATCCTTTTGGTGATAACGAGTTTTGTTTTGATCTTACCCTCATCCTTTTGGTGATGGCGATCACTGAGTCTGTTTCAGGTTATCATCATCCTTTTTGTGATAACAAGTTTTGAAGTTCTGTCCTTATTATCATCCTTTTGGTGATAACAAGTTCGGTTTGTTTGATCTTACTGTCATCCTTTTGGTGTCAGTGATATTTAAGGTTGTTGACTTATTATCATCCTTTTGGTGATAACAAGTTTGTGTCTTGATCCTACCTTCATCCTTTTGGTGATGGTGATCAATTGCGTTATGTGCTTATTATCATCCTTTCGGTGGTAACAAGTTTCGTCTTTTAATTATACCTTCATCCTTTTGGTGATGGTTATTGTTGACTTATTATCATCCTTTTGGTGGTAACAAGTTTGTGTCTTGATCCTACCTTCATCCTTTTGGTGATGGTGATCAATTGCGTGTGTGCTTATTATCATCCTTTAGGTGGTAACAAGTTTTGTCGTTTGACAATACCTTCATCCTTTTGGTGATGGTGATTGTTGACTTATTATCATCCTTTTGGTGGTAACAAGTTTGTGTCTTGATCTTACCTTCATCCTTTTGGTGATGGTGATCAATTGCGTTGTATGCTTATTATCATCCTTTTGGTGGTAACAAGTTTTGTCGTTTGACAATACCTTCATCCTTTTGGTGATGGTGACTGTTGACTTATTATCATCCTTTTGGTGATAACAAGTTTGTGTCTTGATCCTACCTTCATCCTTTTGGTGATGGTGATCAATTGCGTGTGTGCTTATTATCATCCTTTTGGTGGTAACAAGTTTTGTCGTTTGGCAATACCTTCATCCTTTTGGTGATGGTGATTGTCGACTTATTATCATCCTTTTGGTGATAACAAGTTGGTGTCTTGATCCTACCTTCATCCTTTTGGTGATGGTGATCAATTGCGTGTGTACTTATTATCATCCTTTTGGTGATAACGAGTTTTGTCGTTTGACAATACCTTTATCCTTTTGGTGATGGTGATTGTTGACTTATTATCATCCTTTTGGTGGTAACAAGTTTGTGTCTTGATCCTACCTTCATCCTTTTGGTGATGGTGAGCAATTGCGTGCGTGCTTATTATCATCCTTTTGGTGGTAACATGTTTTATCTTTTAATTATGCCTTCATCCTTTTGGTGATGGTGATTATCATCCTTTTGGTGATAACAAGGTTTTGTTTTGATCTTACTATCATCCTTTTGGTGATGGTGATCATTGAGTTTCGACTTATTATCATCCTTTTGGTGATAACAAGTTTGTCTTGATATTACCTTCATCCTTTTGGTGATGGTGATCAATTGCGTGTGACTTATTATCGTCCTTTTGGCGATAACAAGTTGTGTCTTTTAATTATACCTTCATCCTTTTGGTGATGGTGATTGTTGACTTATTATCATCCTTTTGGTGATAACAAGTTTGTTGTGTGATTATACCTTCATCCTTTTGGTGATGGTGATCATTGAAGTTATTTGACTTCTTATCATCCTTTTGGTGATAACAAGTTTTGTATTGATCTTACCTTCATCCTTTTGGTGACGGTGATCTTTGAAGTTGATGAGTCAACTATCATCCTTTTGGTGATAGCCTTGATACTATACTCTCGGTAATAGGAAACTTTATCAGAATAACCATCATCCTTTTAGTGACGGACATCATCCTTTTGGTGATGAAAACCTTTAGATTTGGATTGTGTTTAACTTTCATCCTTTTGGTGATAGCAAGATTTGTTGTTGATCTTACCATCATCCTTTTGGTGATGGTGATCTTTGTTGTATCCACTGTAACCATCATCCTTTTGGTGATAACTACTGTTGAAGCTCGGTTTATCCATCATCCTTTTGGTGATGACAGTCCTGACAATCATGGTGAATTCTATCATCCTTTTGGTGATGACCATTAACTTGGATTGTCATCCTTTTGGTGTCAGAAAACATGTACAGTTTTGTCTTTACATTAAAAAAAAAAAAAAAAAAACTGTGCAAGATTTGAATGTTGACTCGAGGGTTGGCACTGATCTGACATTCTACCCCTACTACCTTGGTGCTGTTAGAATCCATTGCATTTTCTTTCTGCATCCATTCCATTGCATTTCAAATGACAAAATTCGGATCCTTTCGTATTTAATTACCTTCCACCACGAATGTATGATGACCGTTGTCATTCCTACCTTCTAGTTCAAGATAATTAAATAGGGGCAGCCGTCGTACCCCAATTTTGTCCGGGCATATTTAAATTTTTTCATACAATCGATCTCATTTTATTTTTTTTCATCACATACATACCATTACATACATTTTCATCATGAATAAATGCCTAAAATGTCAGTCGAAATGAATTTATTGGAGAATACAGACAAAATCAGTTGAATCGTTAAAATTTGAGGAAAACAGTGTATTTTTCAAATAATATGTTTTGTGCTGATAATTTTGGTGTGATTGATTTAATTTTCCGAATAAATTTGTACTCGATTTTTGTTTTAATGGGTCAATATTTTTGAAGAAATTAGAATGATATTTAATTAAATATTAGTTAGATTTTTTAAAATATTAGTTAGTTTTTTTAGATATTAATTAGAATCAAATATTAATTAGATTTTTCTTTGTTGATTTTATTTTTCTTAAATAAATAATAAGTATAAAATAAATAAATAGTAAATTATAGCATTGGATTCTTGTGAGGAAATGCCAGCTTGCATATTTTCTTCACCCTTCACACGTGTCCCTCCGCTCACAATCTCTCAAGACTCTTCTCTCCACTATTTCTCCCACTCCCTCATTTTCGTCCCTCACAGACACTCACACTCCACTCCCCAACGTCTCTCTCCACTGCTAACAACCTCACGCTCTCTCTCTCTAAAAGACCCTCACCTTCCACTCATTTTTACGGACAACCCACAAACCCTTCTTTCACTCTCTCTCACGCAAAAGAGAAAACAGAAAGAGAAGGCGGAAGAGAAGAAGAAAAACCCTTCTTGTTCTCCAACCCCGCCGCAAACCTCCGAACCCTTTCTCCTCTCACTGACCAAAAACCCATCACAACCTCCGTCTCCACTACCTTCAAAACACAAGCTCAGCCGCCGTCAACCTCCACTGCCGCCGCGGATTCACCACCGCGAAACCATCGACCACCCAAAACCCACCGTAAACCTTCAAAATCCCAATCGTCAAACCCTTCTTCATCACAACACATTCACCGCCGCCACTACCTTAAACCTCCAAATCCACCAAACCCTAAACCATCGCTCACCCCCAATCGCCGCTCACTTTGAATCTCCGCCGTTTACCACCAACACCACAACCAACAAATACCCTCCTTCAACACAAACCCTCACACCATCATCGAAACCCTCACTCAACAACCGTTTCAACCATGGCACCACCCAGCTCGGAACGGCAAAACGCGTCCCCAAGGTAGACGTTCCGCCGGAACAGGTGCAGTCAAAAAGCGACGGCTTGGATCTATACCAACAATATCTTGAATAGGATAGTGGATCTGTCGAAGATCTTACGGCGCTCACAAGATACCTTTCTGTTCTAATGGAAATCCCGCGACAACCATGAACTCAGAGCAGCAAACAGAACATGACAATTTGATCATTTTGGTAGTATTTCGGTTAAAGCGTCGGATTTAAGTTTATGTTGTTTCTAATGAGTTTACATTCAGTTTTCAGATAAGCGATATACTTTAAATTTGCTGCTTTTACCTTCTGTATGACTACAGTCTTCACGTTTGAAAATTAATTATGGTGACTCATGGATGTTTCGATAGGGTTTCCAGCTTGGTTTGTTTGTGTTGTTTAAATTGAGGATACGAATGAGTTAGTTTATGGACTGAGAACCTGTAGATAATGAACGACTGTGATCTTGTTTTGATTATAGCATTTGTTTCTTTCCTATAAGTGTTGTATTAAAATGTGATTAGATTACCGCTTGAAGCTTGTTTAGACATTACAAGTGTGTTATATTGACTGTTAGATGTATTAGTTTTGTGGGAAGATTTTTTGTGAAATTAAAGTTTATTTCCCATCAGTGTTATCAATAGAACAAATGGATATTGGTTGAAATGCTGAACAGTTCGTTTCTTTATTCTGTACTAGCTGAATTTGTTTTGCATTAGCTGCACCTTTGAGGTCTCCTTGGACATGATTTATTTCTATTCTATTCTAATAAGAAGTCATAGTAGATGAATGATGATTGTTTGGATTTCATTTGGATAAATAATTGAATTAAAAACTGGGGATTCGATAATCTCATGTCGATTTACCGCCCAAACTTCTGATACATTTTTCCACCGTGTTTCTATTTCACATACAACATTTCAATTCATTGTTGCTATGTATGAACCGATTCCTGAGCACATTTTGTCACCGATTCAATTTTTATAAATCAAAGTTGTCACTAATTTGTTTTTTCATAAAAAATATTATTAATTGAATTTTTGTTTGATTAATTGTTTTTAACTAAATAATCTTAATTAACTTAATTATTTGAGATAATTAAATAATTTTGATAATTAGTTTTAATTAATTCGATTAATCAACTTAAGTAAAATTTGATAATAATTAAAAGATTTTCTTTTCCACCATATTTTCATAATAAACAAATTCAATTTCATACAAAACCATGATTCAAAAACCAATTTCAAAAAGCACAAACAACAATTCTCGATTCAAATATCGAGCCCACTTTCAAATACCCTTGTAAGTCGATTGCTCTTAGCATCGCCATCAACCTCACATAGCTTACTCTTGGGCTTCCTTACAATGAATCCTACTTGATTATTGATTAATCGAGTAGATGAAATAATACACTAAATAAAATTCATTTCATAAACACAAGTTCAAACCACTTTTCAAAATCATTCAATTTCAAAAGAATTTTCTCTTTTAAACATAAACTTGGGATGAAAAGGAGATAGGAGGCGTACGCCTTACTATTTCTCAATTACTCGAATAATTGGCGTACGCCATATTGCGCGAGTTCTTGTCACCCGATTAAATCTTAAATCATAAAGTTCAAATCACATCTTCTAAATCAACTCAAATCCTAAATCCTTTTAATTCCATATTTCAGATGAAAAGAGGATAGGAGGCGTACGCCTCATTATCTTTCGATTATTTGAATAATTGGCGTACGCCACATTGCTCGAATTTTCATCATCAATTCAAAACTACAATCGAATAAACTCAAATCATCTTTCGATCAAAACCTACCAATCCGATATCCAAACATATCTTTTACAATTTAAACTTCGGATGATAAAAGATGAGAGGCGTACGCCTCGCCATCTTTCGATTATTTGAATAATTGGCGAACGCCATATTGCACAAATTATCGACTTCCGACTAAAACACACTAAATAAACTTGGATAAAGGAATAGGTGGCGTACGCCTCATTATTCTTTGAATAAGCAAGTAGGAGGTGTACGCCTCACAACCGTGCGTATTCAACATCCACAAACAAACTTTCAAAATAATTCGAACGAAAAGGGACTAGAAGGCGGACGCCTTATTATTCCTCGAAAGAATTGGATAATTGGTGTACACCATATTGCTCAATCTTTCGTCGTTCTCCAAAAACATCTCAAACGCATCAACCTAACATCTCGCCCCCGAGCGATCGAAACCAATCAAACACCCAAACATCTCAATTTAACTTGTCACCCCCGCGTGACCAAAACCTCTTCAAAAGAACACTGTCAATCCTTTCTAATGCGCCAAACAAACCAGTGCTAGAGCCTCCACCGAGAGTAGACAACGCCAGCGTTTAGCCGTTAGAACACCGACCTACACAGTCGTTCATCAAAACAAAACACACCAAATATTCGTAGTAGCCCGGACTACGAATGCTCTGATTTCCTTATTGCACCATAAGGATACGTAGGCAGGAGATTGCTGTATCTTCGCGAGCACACTAATAAAAAACCTCCCATTTCCCCCTCCTGAGGTCTTCATCCATATCTATCATCAATTCTAACTTCTCGAAGCAAGCAGATAAACAGTCAACTAAACAGTCAAAATAGCAAAATCAGACTAAGAGGTTCCCGTTGAGTACAACGGACATAAGGGGTGCTAATACCTTCCCCTTGCGTAATCGACTCCCGAACCCGAATATGGTTGTGATGACCATTATTCTTATCTTTAAAGGTTTTCTCGATATTTTCCTATTCCTTCATTGGAATAAATAAAGTTCGGTGGCGACTCTGTTTCGAACATTTTTTCCGCGTCCTATCGCGAGGGATCGCATTATCATCATTTTTTGAGGTGCGACAGATGGGAAGGAAAAAATGTCAAGTTTCCACACAATACCACGAAGGGTGAGGGAGACTTACAATCTCGCTTACTAGAATGATATGCCTTTAGGGTCAAATTTAGTTCTATGTTAAGCAATCATAGTTGGACTTATGTAGAAGTCACAACTATCTATGGTCGGGTAATAAAAATTTAGGTGTTAATGCATGTTAGAGATTTGGTATGATGAACCAAACTCCTAAAACATACCACACACTAAAAGCAAAGATCAAGAGGGATGGACTTATCTCATCTATACTTGTATTGGTTGATCTGACACAAGGTCATTGATGAAGTAATTAGCCTTAAGACATTAGAGACTTCATTGGTCAATGAAAGGAATGAGAAAGAATAGGGATGAAGATGAAGAGGGAGGGGAGTGAGAGAAACAAAAATTGGTCATGGGAGGAATTTTATCAAATTAAGATCATTCATTCATTTTGGGAGATGAAATGTATATTTCATCAATCCCCTAAATCCAATGATTTTAATCTGACAAAAGCAATCAACCTTGACCAAGGCCCAAACAAATAGTCAAACATCACAAGACCATAAAAATAGCTCAACATAAATTTTACACATTTAATGAATTATAAATCAAATTAAAAATGCATTAAAATACAATTTAATTTGGTCAAAACCTAAAACCTCTTCAAAACACCAAATAAATGGCTAAGAGATTTATTCTAGGTCAAAGGACCTTAGACAAAAAATGTCATGATTTTTGAAAAGTCAGAAGTATTTTTAAACAATTAAAAATATGCACAAAAATATTTAATTCATGAAAAATATCAAAATTAATCCAAAAAATAATTTTAATTCAGAATATGGAAGAGAAAAATATTTAAAGATTTTTGGTGAAAGTCCCATATTTTTTGGATTAAAAATGAAATTAATATGAATTAAACAAAATAAAAGGATTAAATATAAAATCAGAAATTAAAATAAAAATAGAAAAAACAAGGGTAATCAGATCTCCCTCATTAATTGAGGTGGCATATCTGATGGCCACGTGCGTACTATCAACCATAGCCTTCAATGAACGCGTCACATAGTTGGTAATCAAAACAGATGGCTAAGATTAAAACATTTCAAACTGATCAAACGGCCAGGAGACATGACACCACATCACCGGAGCCCAAGCTTCGGTTGTCTTCTCTGGTGGACCTCACTAGACTGGTCCACCACCAACCACCATGGAAATGAAAAACAAGGACATGGATTTAAAGAAAAAATCCTCAGAAGCTCGAATCTGACCTCAATTTTCTCCAATTCCAAGTATATCAAGAGATACAAGGATTTGAATTTTGAGGATCATGAACTGAGTTGCTTCAATTTAACCTCAAAGAAACTCAATTGTGTTGCCTACATTGGTAGGACTTCAACCAACAAAAAATGACAAAGAATATTGAAGAATTGAGTGAGAATCGAAGTGATGAAAATTCTGAAAAATCACCTTCGAAGGAGCTTCAACCTTGCTTGATCTTGCTTCCAATTGTCCCTGGCTTGGCTTCAGAAGCTTGTAGGAGGTGAATTGGACCAAAGAAAAGCTTGGACTCTTGGAGTTTCAATCTCAAAATAGAATGAGATTTGAAGCTCGATTTTCAAATGAAAACCTTCAAGACTATCCTTTAATGGTGAGGGTTTAGATTGCAGGTTCAAAGCTTGGGCATGAGGACCTCAATTCTGAGTCATGAGGGTTGTATTTATAACCAATGCAATTCATTTCCACACACTTCCAAAATTTTCCTTGCATGCTTACATGGGTGCGTGATAGGCCCATCAAGTGATGTATTCAGGTCCAAAATTACTTGAGTTCAATGCTAAAATCATGTCATATGGCCATGCATTTGAAATTGGAAAGTGAAGGTGAAATTCATCCAAATGGACCTTTGAAAAGAGCCCATGCTCAAGTCCTTCATTTCTTAGCCAAATGAGATGATCATAGACTTTTTGGAAAGGTGAGATCAAGGGGAACAACTTTCATGTTGAACACTTTTCCATTTGAAGCTTGGATCATGATTCATTTTGAGGTGGAAGTTTGGAAAATCAAACATATTTGAAAATTTTCTAAGTACCAAGTCAAATGTTCACTTCTTCCGCCTTGAATAATGTTTGATATTGCCTTCAAATGGAAACAGTTCCTTCATCAAAGTTGTATATCTTTCAGACCTATTCAATTTGGTCACAAATTTGACCTAATTTGGGTTAGGCATGAAGGAGTTATGCATTTTAGAAGTTGAGGAAAATCACTTGTTCAATGGTAATGACCCAAAATGACCTATAATGTTTCCTCTTGGCACATGCATTTTCAAGTTGAATTTGAAATTCTTCCAAACCTAATGGTTGAAGAGGACATCTTGAATTCGTTCATGAAACTTGAATGGATT
Organism: Lathyrus oleraceus; assembly: GCF_024323335.1. Classification (NCBI taxonomy): domain Eukaryota; kingdom Viridiplantae; phylum Streptophyta; class Magnoliopsida; order Fabales; family Fabaceae; genus Lathyrus; species Lathyrus oleraceus. Next base: position 351,139,726 of record NC_066581.1, read on the forward strand.
TCATATCATAAAAATTGAGCAAGTTATGGTCCTTGGAAGTTGACCTCCTAACTAGGGTTCAGACAAAATGACCTATAATCATTCATCATAAAAATTGACGTTACGAGCAAAACTAGCTCTTAACTTCAACATGAAATTTTTTTGGAATGTCATAAGGAGTAAGTTTTATCTTGGAATAATTTTCATATGACAAAATGTGTAGGAGATTGGGTCTAGGAAACTCCAGTTTTGACTAGTTGACTTTCTCTGGTCAACCACCATGAACTAACTTGCAAACTTGACATTATATTGATATTTGGGACTCATGGAGGATCATATATGTGTAATATGATGTAATATGAAGTATAACTTTAAATAATTGATCAAATGATGAAGAAACTTGTTGAGGAAGTCACACAAGATACCTAGATGAATTAGGGCTTCCAAGGCAAACAAGCTTCAAACTCTTGATGAATTCTTGATCAAAATGATATGTCAAGATCATGGGGATCCATATATGATGTCTAGAACCAATGTAAACCATCTCTTGATTAGTCTCCTTGCATTGAGGGTCTTAAACCCTATATATAAGCTTGATGGAGCATGGGTGAACACACACACTACCTACAAAAGCAACAAACTATATATTGACATATTTTTGGCATTTTGGTTAGTAAATAATGAAAAAAAAGTATGATACAATAAAATGTGCTTGGTGATCTCTCCCAATGCAAACTCAATGAATGAGGGGTAAGGAGGATTCCAAGGTGTGATCCCAAAGCCAATGCGTATGATGAGATAACATGAGAGGTCTTAAGGTCAAAATTAAGGTCTTATAGCAGCCCCTATTTAAGGACATTCTAACTGAGGATGTGAAGGTTAAAATATTTGTATCAACTCAATAGAATGGACTTAAATAACAACAATAGAAACAAATTTTGGTCCCTAAGAGACCTCATGATGCATATGATATGAACTGTTAAAAATAATCTTTGTGGGGAAGATATTGCCACAAAGGAAAATAATCTGGAGACACTAACAAATCCACAGGAGCATAATTCATTCTATAAGGAACACTTACTGGGGAGACAAAGACCCTAGGGATAAACAGTTGTGCGTAGGCTAGGCTACGACTTAAAAACTATTGGGGACACGAGGGAGACTTCCATGAAAATAAATCAATGGAAGGACTCAGTTGGGGATAAGGGAAATCTGCAGGGGAAATGGGTAAATCAGAATAAAATTGAAATACCTGAACCAAACAGGGGATTGGCGACTTTACTGAGGAAATACACACTCAAACTCAATTGGGGAAGGATAAACTTCAACGCAAGAGTATTAGAAGTATATTATCTACTACCAGTTACTGGGTAGGCAGATAATATATTCTGACAGAGGATCATCCGTTACCGATTAGGGTAAACATATCAAGGATGACTCGCTGAGAAAAAGGCGGTGTATTCGTTACCGTTTACTGGGTAAGAATAGCCTGCTGGGAAAAATAGGATTTACAACTACCTGTTACTGAGCAAAAGACCAAAGAGAGAATATCTGCCACTGGTTACAGTGAACATATCAAGGATAAACTCAAAGGAAGAATATCTGCCATCGGTTAGAATGAACATATCAAGGATAGACTGTCGAGGAAAATAGGAATTATATCTATCAGTTACTGGATAGAATACCAAAGAGAGAATATCTGTCACCGGTTAAGATGAACATATCAAGGATTAACTCTCTGGGGAATGAAATAGGGATTACAACTACCTTTTAACTGGGAAGAAAACCATAAAGGGAGAATATCCGTCATCGGTTAGGATGAACATATCAAGGATAGACTGCCTGGGGAAACGTGAAAATGAATCTGCTGGGGAAAGCAAAGGAAGCATATTACATTTTACCGGGTATTGGGCAAAAGTAATGTACTCAAAAATTGAGAAGAATATTATCAATTACTAGGGTAACATATTCTCAAGGGACCAAAATATCCATCTAGGTAGTAACTAGAAATAAACGGTCAAACAATGACTCAACCTAATGAGGATATAACTCAAGGGGAGTGGTTCCATCCAGATAGTTAACTGGGGAGGAAACTGAAGCAATAATCATCCACGGGGAAATAACTCAGCGGGGAAATAAGAAAGGTTAAACTCGTTCTGCTGAAGGGGATGACACTCTACAATTGAAGGAGGACAGACACACCAATCCTGTATGGGGGAATAATATCACCGTAGCAGGGGATCAAAAATAAGGAATCAAATGAAATAAAATGCATAATGAAAATATCTTATGTTGTGCTTTATGCATGAATATGTATGTATATGATTATAATTATGCAGACAAAACAATCCTAAAGGATACAAATATCACAGATTTGAATCATCGCTGCAACATTCGGCTAATCTCAACAAGATGGAAACACCAACTGGAGAAAAATGTTGGGGATGAACGCAAATCATCTCGCTCTAAATAACTCAATCCTGGTTGTGGAGAGAGAGAAAAGATCTTATGAGGATTCAACTCTACGGGGAATACAGGAGATAAAACTCTGTACGGGGTCTGAGCCATTTGCTGAGGGTGAGACCCTACTACTCAGTTGGGGGAAATGGTTTTCAAAATTATCATCATAAAAATTCAATTTTATTTAACTGAAAATAAATAAGAGTAGAAACAATTGGATAAAAAGCTCAACTTTATTTAATAGGATGGTAGTCTGTAAATGACAATACTCCATAGATCTTTACAAAAGTTAAAAATGGTAATTTAAATGGAAAAGGGCTACATTGAATACAATGATCACTACTCTCCATACCAACTTTAATATCCCTTGTACTCTTGGTTTTGGTTGAGAATGACGAATTAGAACCAAATGATTTTCTCAAAACTGCTCCAATGATCAGGACCAACCGAATGCAGTTAATTGCCATAATCCCTAATTTTTGCCTAGATTTCCCCAAGGTGGGGTACTCAATCTATCGGGATAAATTTTCTGTTTTATGTCTCTAACTTTTGCCTGGATCGCCCTTTCGGGTTTTCAATCCACCGAGACGCTCATTTTTGCCTAAGCCTCCCTTTCGGGTTTTCAACTTAGTGAGTTGTTCTTTTTCTTTTTAGGCGAAGTATTTCTTGACTACATCGGCATTCACAGGACGAGTGAACTCTTCACCATCCATAGTTGTAAGAATCAAAACACCGCCTGAAAAGGCTCTCTTCACAACATATCGGCCTTCATAATTAGGAGTCCATTTTCCCCTAGCATTTGGTTTAAAAGATAAAATCTTCTTGAGCACAAGCTCACCTTCTCTGAACACACGAGGCCTGACCTTCTTATCAAAAGCTTTCTTCATTCTTTGTTGATATAACTAACCATGACACATGGAAGTCAATCTCTTCTCTTCAATTAAGTTTAACTGGTCATATCTGGTCTGGCACCATTCAGCTTCTGTCAACTTGGCTTCCATCAAGACACAAAATGATGGGATCTCAACCTCTATTAGGAGCATAACTTCCATACCATAAACAAGAGAGAAAGGGGCTGCCCCTATTGAAGTGCGGATGGATGTACGGTACCCATGTAAAGCAAATGGGAGTATCTCATGCCAATCTTTGTACATTACAACCATCTTTTGAATGATCTTCTTGATATTCTCGTTTACAGCTTCAATAACCTCATTCATCTTAGGTCTGTAGGGAGAAGATTTATGGTGTGAAATCTTGAAGTCTTTGCAAAGAGCTTCCACCATATTATTATTCAAGTTAGATCCATTATCAGTAATGATCTTACTTGGCACACTATAACGGCATATAATCTGATTCTTGATAAACCTCATAACAACTTGCTTGGTTACATTCGCATACAATGCCGCTCCAACCCACTTTGTGAAGTAATCAATAACCACTAGAATGAAACGATGTTCGTTCGAAGCTTTGGGATCAATCATGCCAATCATATCAATCCCCCACATGGAGAAGGGCCATGGAGAGGAAATGACATTCAACAGTGTCGGAGGAACATGAATCTTATCTGCATAAATTTGACACTTGTGGCATTTCTTCACAAACTTGCAACAGTCAGATTCCATTGTCAGCCAATAGTAACATGCTCTTAACATCTTATTTCCCATAGCATACTCATTGGAATGAGTACCAAAGGAACCTTCATGGACTTCAGTCATCAACATGTCTGCTTCGTGTCTATCCACGCATCTGAGCAGAACCATATCGAAATTTCTCTTGTAAAGCACATCACCATTCAGGTAGAAGTTTAATGCTAATCTTCTCAAAGTCTTCTTATCTTTCAAATATGCCTCAGGCGGGTAAGTCTGACTTTGGAGGAAACACTTGATATCAAAATACCACGGCTTCTCATTGTTAACTTCTTCAACAACAAACACATGAGTTGGCCTATCAATACGTATCACAGTCACATTGGGAACTTCATTTCAAAATTTCACCATAATCATTGAAGCCAATGTTGCAAGAGAATCTACCATCCGGTTTTCATCTCGAGGGATATGATGAAACTCAACCTTTGTAAAGAAAGTTGAAATCCTTCTCGCATAATCTCTATACGGTATGAAACTGGGTTGATTCGTCTCCCATTCACCTTTGATCTAATTTACAACCAAAGCTGAATCTCCATAATCATCAAGGTATTTTATTATGAGATCAATGGCCTCTTCAAACCCCATAATGCAAGCTTTATACTCAAGCATGTTGTTTGTACACTTGAAAGTCAATCTTGCTGTAAATGGAAAATGAGTGCCTTGAGGAGTAATAATAACTACCCCAATACCATTACCATATGAATTAACAGCTCCATTAAATACCATGCCCCAACGGGAATCAGGTTCTAGCCCTTCTTCAAGCAATGGTTCGTCATAATCTTTCATCTTCAAGTATAAAATTTCTTCGTCGGGAAAATCATATTGTACTGACTAGTAATCTTCAATTGGTTGGTGAGCCAGGTGGTCAGCCAAGACACTACCCTTAATATCTTTTTGAGATCGGTATTCAATATCATACTCGGATAACAACATCTGCCAACGGGTAATCCTCCCAGTTAAAGCAGGCTTCTCAAAAATGTATTTGATTGGATCCATTTTGGATATCAACCAAGTAGTATGATTTAACATATATTGGCGCAGACGCTTAGCAGCCCAAGCCAATGTGCAACAAGTCTTTTCAAGCATAGAATACCGAGTCTCACTGTTGGTGAACTTCTTACTAAGGTAGTAAGTTGTGTATTCTTTCTTTCCAGATTCATCTTGCTGACCAAGAACACAACCCATACTTTCATCAAGCACAATCAAATGCATGATCAAGGGTCTTCCTTCAATAGGCGAAGACAGAATCAGAGGCTTAAGCAGAGACTCTTTGATATTATCAAAAGCTTTCTGGTAATCATTAGTCCAATCACAAGACTGATCTTTCCAAGTAAGCTTGAATATAGGCGCACATGTGGCAGTCATATGCGATATAAATCTTGAGATATAGTTCAAGCGGCCGAGAAAACCTCTGACTTGCTTCTCAGTTTTTGGCGTAGGCATTTCTTGAATTTCTTTGACCTTGGCAGGATCGACTTCAATACCCTTCTCACTGACAATAAATCCCAACAACTTACCAGAACGAACACCAAATGTACACTTATTCGGATTCAAGCGGAGTTTGTACTTCCTCAAATGCTAGAATAACTTCAACAAATGCTCAACATGTTCTTCTTAATCACTTGATTTGGCAATCATGTTATCAACATAAACTTCAATTTCTTTGTGCATCATATCATGAAAAAGAATGGTCATAGCTCTCTGGTACGTCGCACCAGCATTCTTTAAACCAAAAGGCATCACTCTATAACAGAATGTTCCTCGGGGTGTAATGAATATGGTCTTCTCCATATATTCCGGTGCCATCTTGATTTGATTATAATCGGAAAATCCGTCCATAAACGAAAAGACTTTGAATTTAGCCGTATTATCCACCAACATATCAATGTGTGGTAGAGGAAAATCATCTTTCGGACTAGCTTTGTTCAAATCTCTATAATCAACACACATGCAGACCTTTCCATCTTTCTTGGGAACAGACACAATATTGGCCACCCACTGCGGATACTCGGAGGTTACAAGAAAACCAACATCAATTTGTTTATGCGTTTCCTCTTTAATCTTAACTTCTATATCAGAATGAGTTCTTCTCAATTTCTGCTTGACCGGCAGACACTCTGCCTTCAACGGTAATCTATGCTCTACAATCTCAGAATCCAAACGAGGCATATCTTGATAGGACCAGGCAAACACATCAGAATAATCTCGAAGAAGATCAATCAACCCCTTCTTAGATTTTGGACACAGTTGAGATCCAATCTTGACTTCCTTCACATCAACCTCGGAACCCAAGTTGACCAGTTCAATCTGCTCTTTAAACGGTCCGATGGCTTTTTCCTCATGCTCAAGCAAACGGGATAACTCATCAGATACTTCATCATCATCAGTCTCTTCCTCAGCTTCGAACACAGGGAAATCAAAGTTTGGAGAGGGAGTAAAATCATTGTATTCAATGGGTTTGAGAACCAACCTGTATAATGATTTGATATTTTGATTTTGGAGAGGTGAAGTGCGAACAAATATTATGTAGATGGAAGATTATTATTTATTTATATTTTTTGTGATTACCATTTTCAGAATAACAAAAATTCAAAATAAAAACATCATAGATGTGGATGAATAAAATTGTATTTTATTGATGATAATAAGGAAAATGCCCAACAATGTTCACTTCTCCCTTAGGCATAGGAGAAGTATTTTTCTTAAAAGTGAAAAACAAATTACTTAGAGCAACGAATAATAGTAGGGACATCAACAACAACCCAATTGTTGCAAGTCTGGCCATGCGTCACAAAGTTGGTGCAAGCTTCGTCTTCATCATCACTGTCTTCAATCACAGTAGTTGAGTGCTGATCATTCCCATGAATGAACCCTCCACTGCAAAAATTCAGTTGCAGATTTTCAGTTCTTATGTTGAACGGCCCTGGTTGAAATCCCAATCCATCCATATTCTTGTTCTCAACAATCTCCATGATACGGCCCCACTGATCAATGCTGCCAGCCTCAATAGCCTTTTGTGCATCCTTTAAAGAGGACATGGGTGCCCCAGTTTTCTTCTCCTCAGCAATATACAAGGCTTGGAACAACATTCCAACCTCCTCCTCAACTTCAACATAAGAAAAAGATGACAAATGGCTCACCAATAGCGCCTTTTCTCCACCAACAACGACAAACTTTCCGTTCTTCACAAATTTTAGCTTTTGGTGTAGAGTAGACGTCACAACTCCATCTTCATGAATCCATGTCCTTCCCAAGAGACAACTGTAGGCCGGGTGGATATCCATTACCTGGAAAGTAATTTGGAAATCACTCAGACCTATCTTTACTAGAAGGTCCACTTCACCAATGACAGTTTTACGAGAACCATAGAACACTTTAACAATCACGCCACTGTATCTCATTGGGGCGCCTTGGTAAGAGAGTCATGATAGAGTTGATTTTGGATGCATATTCAATGATGACCCAGTGTCAACCAGCACATTGGACAGAGCGTCCTCCTTACAATTCATCGAAATATGCAACGCCAAATTGTGATTTCTGCCTTCCTCAGGAAGCTCCTCATCACAAAAGCTCAAGTTATTGCAAGAAGTAGTATTGACAACAATGTGGTCAAACTGATCCACAGTCACATCATGCTCAATATAAACCCGCTCGAGCACTTTCTGCAATGCCTCCCTATGTGCCTAAGAGTTCATCAATAGTGACAACACTGAGATCTTTGACGGGGTTTGGAGTAGCTGCTCCACAATATTGAACTCGCTTCTTTTGATCAATTTCAACACTTTATCATTGTCATACCCCGATTTTGGCCCTGAAAATTTTCCCCATTTCAATCTGTTTAAGCACATCTTCATATCCTTTGGATAGTTATGCATCTACTCATGGTAATCAGAATAATGAATATGAAGAAATTGGCCATAGGAATGAGGATGGTTTTGGTTGATTGTTTCCAAATTTTGTTTTGATGCTTCACTGAATGTGGTAGGCCATAAGAAATATGTTTCAACTGATGCGTCTGATGGGAGCAGCCGGGAAAAGACTTTTGGGCAGTTCTAAGAAAATTGTTGATTGTGATGCTACTCAAAAGCAGAATTTGTGGTCGGCATTTGAGATGCCACTTGATATTATAATTGACAAGTGCTTAATTCAAAAAATCATGGTTGAATACAATTATGTCAGCAAATTAATCATCAATGTGCATCAAAGGCTGGTGATGTTGAGAAGGCTTGGGAATGGTACGGAGCAATGCTCAGAGCTGGTTTGCTTCCGAATGTACCAACTTGCAATTCACTTCTCAGTGCATTTTCTTAGGGTACATCGATTGCATGGTAGCTCTCGGCCTAAGGCTTTCTTTGCAGACATATACTTTGCTTCTCAGCTGTTGTACAGATGCACAATCACAATATGATATGGATTTTTGTTGTGAGCTAGTGTAATCAATGACCTTGAAATGACAAAAAGTGGTAATCATGGAGGACGACCCTGCAACAACATTAGCTTTACTTTTTGGTGTGCCAATTCCCAAAAACAATATTGGTGTTTTGATCTCTCAAATGGTCGACTCCATGACAGATGAACGAAATTTGAGGGCGCTGCAGTTGAACTCATGGCAGTTATTCAGATTACTTCAAACATAATTGCCTAAATTGTCTTATAGAAAATTTTCATGTGATGCTTTTATTACTAATAGTGGACCCACAATTAGTGAATGCGAAAATAGCAAAGAGAAGTTGTTTTGGGTTACTTATATTTAAGTGTTGCCGCTCTTCATGATACCTGGAAGGCTGAAGCAGTCATAAAGCCTAATACTACAGAAGGTTACTACAGGAGATCAAGGTTACTACAGGAGATTCAAGATGTTGAAAATCATACGAAGCCATGGTTTGGATAAAGTGTTCATTTTCCTTGGCATCCTGATCCTTGTCATTAGTATGGGATCAAGTTCCATGATTGAGGAAAAGCATTACATTTGGCATTTTCTAACATCCACAATAAACTTGTTATTTGTTCGGAAAAGCAATACAATCGTTTGACCTTAACAAAACCGTTGGTGATCTCATTTCAGTAAGGAAAGAAAACTACATATTGGGATACTCCAAGGAAAATATTGAAGTTCTTCCGATCAATGGTTCGAATAGAAAGTCATCCCACAATGATAAGAAGATGAGATCTCAAATGGACGTGGATGTCAACGGTGTCGCTGCTTTCATTATCAATGTTCAGTGAATCAGACACGAAATCCGGTCACAAAGATGCGTTGGTGCCCGAAGAAAAAGAAGCTTCCAAAGTCGTCATCAGCAAGAGAGCTACACCTGTAAATACAGAGAATTTGCTATCAAGAGTTAATAATTCAAACTCTGGTGATAGAACTGCAGAAGAAGAGAATGGTTTCTGTGAGGACAAACCTAATTCTGGTGTAAAACTGCATCAGCTGCTTGATGCCAACCCCAGAGCTATCCTACTGCTGCATCAACAACAGCACTAGCTCTAAGCCTGCAAAATGGTGCTTGTTCCTGTTACTGTTACATCACTTGTAATAAATGAAAAAAGTAATAATAGTTATTGTGGAGAATCCGCAGCAACTTTCCTCCACACCAACCATAACCTGCAAACCACAAACACATTCACATCATCCGGAATAGCTCAGGCAAGTTTTAATGTGATTCATCAAACAAGTTTTGGTGTGATTCTTTAAACATATTTTGGTAATGGATGGTATTGGAAGAGAAGAGCTACCCTCACATACAGGAAAATCCAAACTGTTTTGCGATAACAATGGTACTCTAAACGGTAATTAATTGATCAATCAAAGAATTCAGAGTCGGCTTTTCTTGCCAAGAGATTAGTGCAATGCAATGCGAACAAAGTGAAGTCATACCAAATGTTGAGTGTTGCTGGACATGCTGGGCATTATTTTGTACTTTGTTATGTCTCTGCTGCTGCCGTTTGAGTAACCTGCAAAGAATCAAACCAAATTCTCGTGACTTCAGTTGCATCCATACCCAACTCAGAAAAACCAAAACAGCAGCATCAGAATATGAAGATGATATTCTCAAGTTTTTGTGAAGAAAGTGGATTACCTGTTGCCGAAGATGAAACCGTAGATAAAATTCAAGAGAATCCCAAGATAATGACAAAATGCTCTCGTCATTATGCACCTATGAATGGATGGGGAGAAGTGACAATCGTCCAGATAGTGGTCAGGCTGCAGTGAAAAGAAAGATCTCTAAGAATCAGAGAGAATTTGAATTTTGAAGACGGTATTCTAGGAATAATTCAACACAAAAATACCGTGTAACCCGTGCTTGGGATGAATCTACCGATCTGGAGACTATTAACACGCAGCAAGTTCATTCAAGCACTTCTGAAAATGCCACGAATTTATCTTTGGATGTTCATGGTTTGCCCGAAGCTTCGGTATCGAATGCTGAGATCAAGCCAAATGATTCACCTTATCATAATGGTGTTGAACATGTCCTCCTGCAAGCGCCAAGCAACACAATTAGATTTCGATAATCCCAGGGAAAATGTATATTTTATTCAAGTGAATACCTGCAGAAACAATTAGCCAACAAAACCATATCAGAGGTTGCAATGAAGCCATGGAAACGCCCTGCAGTAAAAAAAACGCGTAAACACTCAGTAAAGCAGTAAAATTCCAAAGTTCCCAAATTGGAATTGGGACAAAAAGCGATTGGAAAAGCTTAAGTGCAGATTACCGTTTCGAAATCTATCATCAGATAGGAAAAGCACTTCTGAGCATCCGAAAAGTGCTTCTGAAAGCTTTCTCTTTTGGAACCTTGGAGCATCAATCTGAACCCTAATTTGAAGAGGATAAATAGGAGGGGATTCAGAGAGAAAAAAAGGAGGAATCGGAGGCGGAAAGGAGGAAAAGCAGTGAAAACTTAAAAAACCCTAAATCTAAAAAGAGATCGAGAACAACGAACCTAACAGAGAGAGCTCATTGCAAGCTCGCTGCCACCACCGAGTCATATCCAAAGGTGAGCACCACTTCGTTTTCCCTCTGAATCTCTCTTATTTGGCGTCCTTAGGTTTGAGAGGTTTGGGATGAGAGAAACGCGACTGGAAGGGATTGAGAGAGTTGTTTGCGCTTGAGATAGGTTTGGGATGAGGGACTGGAAGCTTGAGAGGCGCGAGTGAGAGAGTCTTTCGTGAAGAAGACGAACGACTTTGTTGTTTGTTTCACGCGTCTCTATCTCTGTTTTCTTTTATTTTCCAGAATAATCTTTAAAACCTATTTAAAAATCACTTACCTTTTGGTTCCCCTAGGTATTTCTTTTAATTCTGTTGGTATTAGTGTTGATTAACATTTTCCCACCCAACAGCCAGGCGGCTAGGGTTGCGTTTGGGATTCCCCATTTAGTTTAATTAATCATCCATTATTAGACCATTTTTTTTTATTTTTATTTTAATTCATACTTTTAATTTACATTAGTTTGTATATTTAAGTTAGCAGTAAATTATTAGTCAGTTAGTAAGTGGTCTGGTGGAGAGGGGTTAATTCCATAGCCTTAGGTGGAGTGAGTTCGATACTCATGTGTAGCACATTTTTTTTTAGTATTTCTTTTTCTTTAGTTTTTTTGGTATTCCATTTTTCTTTTAGATTTTATTTTTTATTATTTTATTGTCTTTTAGTATTTTGTTTCTTGTAATATTTTTTATGTTCATGTTTCTTTATTAATTTCATCATATATTCGACACCATTTTAAAATAATAAAAATAAATCACCTAATTCTCGATTCAACGTCGAGCCAATTTCCATACCCTTGTAAGTCGCGTGCTTTTAAGCATCGCCATCAACCTCACATGGCTTACTCTTGGGCCTTCTTACAATGAGCGTTTAAGCAATACCAACTTAATTTTCAATAATTTCAAACATTTGTACATTAATCATTTTTAATTTAATTTCAAACCTCGGTACTTTAATTGTTTTAATTTAATATCTAAATCTTTTTCTAAATAAAACGTGAAGAAAAAGATTACCTGGATGTAATGTCCAGTCGTAATCCCGAATATTAGGCTCAAGCTGTAAGAGCTTGTAAGCCGTTAATATCCGTCTTCTCTCTAATATTCAAATCGTTTTTCTAAATAAAGCATGAAGAAAAAGATTACCTGGATAGAATGTCCAGTCGTAATCCCGAATATTAGGCTCAAGCTGTAAGAGCTTGCAAGCCGTTAATATTCGTCTTCTCTTTAACAATCAAATATTTAAACCATTTTTCTAATAAAGTTGGGAGAAAAAGATTACCTGGATGGAATGTCCAGTCGTAATCCCGAATATTAGGCTCAAGCTGTAAGAGCTTGTAAGCCATAAATATTCGTCTTCTCTCCAAAACACCTGTAAATATCTCAAACCATCTTCTTAACAAAGTTGGGAGAAAAAGATTACCTGGAGGGAATATCCAGTTGTAATCCCGAATATTAGGCTCAAGCTGTAAGAGCTTGCAAGCCATAAATATTCGTCTTCCCTCCAAAACACTCCTAAATATTCGAATCATTTTCTTAGCAATATTGGAAAGAAACAGACTGCCTGGGTGGAATGTCCAGACGTAGTCCCGAGTATTAGACCCAAGCTGTAAGAGCTTGTAGGTCACAAGTACTCGTCTTTCAAACTTCAAAATACCTAATTCCTACCTTAATACTTCTTCAATAAAGATGGAAATGGAACATGGTGTATACCATGCACTCCTGAGGCTAGAATTCGAGATGTATATCTCGCTCATCCAAGTTCTCGCCATCACTCAAAATACCTCCAACCAATCAAACTTTTTTCTCGCCGCCGTGCGATTAATCAAAAACATTTTTCATAAATGAAAGATATATTGTCTTAAGTGATACAAAACAATGTTTCGGCCACGATTGTTGAGTAGAGATAAATGACGCTTTTCTGAATGTAGATTTATAAATCCGTTCGATGTGTGGTATGCGTTCACTCCTCATCTATTTTGGGTAAAACGATGTTTTCGTCGATTAATACAATATAGCTTTCGCTAAAATCGATCAACAAACAAACATTTTTCTACCCAGAACTACGTAAGCCTTGATTTCTCTGTTGAGATACGTAGGAGCAGGATTTGTAAATCTTGTCAGGCCCACTAATAAAAAACTTAGGTTTAGTCCTTCGTTAAAAAATCCAAAAACATTTCTTCTCTCTTTTATTCTTTCTTTCCCACCTAATAATTTGAAAAGCCTAACATTTCAAACTAACATTAATGCACACAACTGACCTAATGGTTCCCGTTGAGTACAACGGACGTGAGGGGTGCTAATACCTTCCCCTTGCGTAATCGACTCCCGAACCCTGATATTGGTTGCGATGACCATATCTTATCCTTTCTTTTGTCTTGGGTTTTATCGATATTTCCCCTTTCCTTTTTAGGAATAAATAAAGTTCGGTGGCGACTCTGTTCAGTCCATCATTGCGAGCGTGCGATCGCGCTTCGCTTTGAAGTCGTATCCCCATTTTTTTCGAGGTACGACAGATGGCGACTCTGCTGGGGAATGGTGGTCCCTAAGTGAGTCAAGCCTAGTTAGGTCGTTTGTGTGCCTTTGTGTGTTTACCTATGTGGCTTTTCTTTATTGATTTTGTTATCTTTATTGTCATATTGCTATAACCTGTTATATTGGTTCGATATGCTTTGGTCCTTGGAGAGACTCTGATTGCAAACCTTGTGGGAAAGACTTTTTACCTGAGTCTCGAGTAAAGACATAAGATAGGACGAGGTTGAGTAGTGCGGGTCCGCGAGATGTATTTCTCGTTGGGTCGGTACGAGAACCTCACTTAGAGTAGATTCTTGAGAGGATGTCGTCGCTCGGCAAGTAAGTTGCCGTAAGCTTCGATGTTTTCTTTAGGATCCATGACTCTGAGAACCATTTGTAGAACCTTAGTTCTTTACCCCATTAGGAAAGATGGTTGCGTAGTGTGGGTCTGCGAGATGTATTTCTCGTTAGATCGATACGAGAACCTCACCTAGAGTAGATTCTTTAGATGGAGTTGATGCCCGACAAGTAAGTTGCCGCAGGTAGCAAACAGTCTAATGGATCCATGACTCTAGGAACTTTTTCAAGAAAAAACCTTAGATCATACCTGGTGAGAACCATGTTCTATACAAAGCAATCAGACTTATCCATGCCTTAAGCCCATTGAACCTATACAAAAAAAATGCATCACATTCATACATTGCATCAACATCATAAAAAGCAAACTCTTAGTTACCTCTTATTTGTTTCAGGAATTGAGAACTTGAAAATGACAACTTCAGTGAGACACACTTTCACGCTCAAGTACAAGGAACCTAAGTTGGATAGTCTGAAGGGTTTGATCTCTGATTTGTCTCTCAGCAGACGTGATGATTTTGGAAAGAGCTATGGGAAAATTTTGAGCCTGCTAAATAAGAAAGTGGACTATGGAATCATCGGCTCTCTGGCACAATATTATGATCCACCTCTGCGTTGTTTCACATTCGTTGATTTCCAGCTAGCTCCTACTTTGGAAGAAGTTGAGAGGATCGTGGGACTCAAGTTGAAAGATTTTAATCCGTTTCCAAAGCTCGAAGAAGATATGGGCCCAAAGAAGATAGCTTCGGCCCTAAGTATCAATGTCCCGACTGTTCGAGACAATTGGGCTGAGAAAGGGGGTTGCAAAGGTTTTGCCGCGATGTTTTTAGAGGATTTAGCTCTAAAGTTCAAGAAAAGTGGAAATTGGAATGCATTTTATGCTGTGGTGGCTTTATTGATCCATGGGATTGTGTTATTCCCAAATGTTGAAAAATTTGTGGATCAAGTGGCCATAGAAGTCTTTCTCTCTGGCAATCCAGTACCGTTTCTCTTAGCTGATATTTACTATGCCCTTCACACTCGACATGAAAAGAAGGGTGGAATGTTGTTGTGTTGTGCTCCGTTGATTTACACTTGGTTCATGCAACACATGCCTGAAGAAGGTCCTTTTGTGGCAAAAGAACTTAAGTCTCCTCAGAAATTAGCTTCTCTCACCGCAAGTTCCATCAGATGGTATATCCGCGAGTGGGAAACCCCAGACATTATAGTCAGCTGTGGGGAATTTCCTAATGTACCGTTGTTGGGTACCAAGGGTTGCATCAACTATAACCCTATGTTATCTCGATTACAACACGGTTACTCCATGGATGGTCCTCCTGACGCAAAGGACTTACAACCATTTGTGCTCTCTGACATCCAAGCAAGCAATCCTGATGTAAGAGCAGTACGAAAGGCTTGGTTAAAGGTTGTAAGAATGGGTAAAGAGTTTGGAAAGAGAAACATTCTTGCCAAAGAACCTTACACGCAATGGGTGAAAGAAAGAGTTGAGAAAATCCAGTTGCCATATATCTTAAAGGCTCCAGCTTTTCCTAAAACTCCTGAGCCCGAGCCCATACTCCTTGAGGACATGGAGAAACTCGTTACTAAGGTTAAGGAGCTTGAAGTGGAGAATGCCGATTTACGAATTCAGATGAACCGAGTTATCTTGGAAAATCAGAATTTGAAAGAGGAACGTAAGGGAAAAGCCCAAGAACTTGAGGATAGCAACAAGAGAGCTAGGCTTTTGGAAGACCAGAAAGATGATCTTGATCATATCTTATTGGGTTCCACATCAGTGATCCGAACCCGGAAGGAGGAGCTCAAGAAAGCTGAGTATAGGATCTGTGAGCTAGGGAGATTGTTGGATAAATCTCTTATGGATAAAAAGGAAATTAAGCTTGACTTTGAGGCACAGATCCGTGACTTGAGGGAAGCTCTGAAGAAATGCGAGGAAAAGTTGTCTCGCGAGATCCTCCAAAAGGAAGAAGCTGAAAGGAACTGTCACCATCTCAGGTACCAGTTAGAAGAAGCTACTAGGAGGTTTGCAGTTTTGGAGAGCCAGGAAGGTGATGCAGCCTACTTACTCCTAAAAAATGATTGTGTGTACTGGAAGAGGTTGTACAGAGAAGCTAGAGCAACCTTAGATGAAGATCAAAAGGTCATCAAGGAACTCCAAGAGCTCTATGTTGAATGGAATGGCAAGTTCCGCAACTTGGCCAGGTTTGTTAACCTCAACATGTTGGAACTTCCAGAAAAACTCCAGGAAGCGGATTGGTGTATGTGTCCAGAAAACACGCCTCCTCAAGTTTTCAACTTCGTCAAGTTTATCAAGAAGATGATGAATGAGCTCACCACAGATTTGGCTACGATCTTAAGAGCTGAGACAGAACTTAAGTTTACTTGTACTTGAATTTGAATTGCTGGTGTTTAAATTTTTGTATTCAAATCGTGTGTACTTGAAGTTAAATCTCTTTGTATTTGGATCTGATTTTAATTAATGGAAGTTGTCATTTTAGTTCTCAATTATTACATGTTATTCTTATATTCTAACATTGCTTGAATAAATAATAAAGATAACTAAGAGTTTTGCTAACAAATGCATCCATACATGCATTCATACACTTTTAAAAAAAAAAACAGAGTCTCATTCTGTCCTTTCTTCCTCCAGTTTCACGCTGAATTTTCAACACCAATACAATACTCGTGCCAGAGCTCGTCAAAGAATGGCAGATCAGGAGCATGAATTGGAGCGAGTGAGCTCAGAGCTCGAAGACCTGCGTGGAAACATGGGGCAGGTCATGGAGATATTACAGGTGATCAGGGCAAAGCTTGACACCCAAACAACGGTTGTTTCTGAAATCGCCGGTCCATCGGTTGAACCCCAACCTGCGAGGGCGGTACCAACAACCTGGCCAACCTATGGTTTACCTCCTGGTTTCACGCCTACAGTTGAAGGTGCACCTGGTTTTGCACCACCTGCTCAGCAGACAGCTCCTCTACCGACCATCAATGAAAACCATCCAGTGGTTCACACGTTCGCACCTCCTCTCGTCCGGGCGCATGTGCAACCTTACTTTGAGGACCAGCAACATGCTCCAGACTTTTCAGATGAAGATGAGGAAAGGCAAGAGGACCTAAGAGGGATGAAGGAGAATTACCAGATGCTGGAGAAGAGATTGAGGGCTATGGAAGGTGACCAAGTTTTTGGTGCTACAGCTAAGGAGATGTGCCTGGTGTCCGGTCTTGTGATCCCAGCAAAGTTCAGGACCCCAGATTTCGATAAGTATGAGGGCCACTCGTGTCCTAAGAGTCACCTCATTATGTATTATCGAAAAATGGCTGCGCATGTGGAGGATGATAAACTCATGATACATTGCTTCCAGGACAGCTTGAGGGGTGCTCCCTCCAAGTGGTACTTGAGCCTTGATCAGAGTAAGATCCGTTGTTTTCAAGATTTATCTGATGCCTTCATCCAACATTACAAGTACAACATGGATATGGCCCCGGATAGGAGACAACTACTCAGTATGTCCCAGAAAGACAAGGAGTCTTTTAAGGAATACGCGCAAAGATGGAGGGAAGTGGCCTCGCAAGTCGAACCACCTTTGGCTGAGAAGGAATTAGCGGATTGGTTCATGGATACAGTTAAACCTGTGTTTTATGAAAGAATGGTAAGTAGTGTATCTGCAAGTTTCTCTGACCTGGTCGCTGTAGGCATAAAGGTCGAACTTGGATTAAAGAATGGAAAGATAACGACTACCTCTGAAACATCTGGTAGTAATGCCAAAAAGTTTCCTGGAGGATTTCAAAGAAAGAAGGAGGGGGATACGAATGCAGTATCAACCAGTCAAAGAAGGAGTCAGTCATGGAAGAAACAACACCAATTTTCTCAACAACAACCAATATACCCAGTACAATATGTCCAACAACCGTATGTGGCAGCTGTTACACCAAATTTTAACCAACCACAAGCTTCAGTTTATCAACCTGTTCCTGCTCAACAAGCGCCGATATATCAGCAAGCGCCCGCGCCACCTGCTTATCAACAGCCGAGGGCACAGGCTCCTCGTCCGCAAAATCCTCAAAATCAAAATAGGGTGCCAAGAACTAGAGTCCCGTTTGCTTCAATCCCTATGACATACACTGAATTGTACCCATCATTGCTACAAAAAGGGTTAGTGACGCCCAGATCTTTGGGTCCTCCACCAAATCCTTTACCTCCATGGTACAATCCAGATGCTCATTGTCCTTTCCATGGGGGTGCCCCTGGACATGATTTAGAAGGATGTTATGCTTTAAAGCATATTGTGCGAGACTTGGTCGAAAAGAAGATTCTGTCGTTTCGAGACGTCGGACCCAATGTCAAGAATAACCCTTTGCCAGCACATGGTGATGTCAATGCCGTCGAAGATGCTTCTGATGTGTGTGTAATCAAGAATGTGGAAGATGTTAAAACTCCGTTGCTAGCACTTCATGCGGGATTGGTGAAGGCTAGATTGATTGATACTTGTCACGATAGCTGTGAGGACTGTGTCATTCAGCCGAAAGGATGTAAAGTGGTGCGAAATGACATTCAGAATTTGATGAATCAAGGTGTTTTACAAATCTCTGGTCCAACAATAAATGAGGAAATTTCGGTCATTGAACCTGTCTTTAACATACCAGAACCATTTGAGGTAACTTATCACAAAAGAGATGATGTTCATCCGTCACCCGTGGTGGTATGCATGCCTACACCATTTCCTTTTGAAAGTACCAAGGCAGTACCCTGGAAGTACGACATAACAGTGGTAGATGGAGTGGTAGATGGAAAACCTGAGGCCACCGAAAGTAAGAAAGGTATGGAGAATGTTAACGCCGACATCACCAACATCGCAGGGACAAGCAGGATGACCCGTAGTGGTCGGATTTATACTCCCAATTTTGATGTGAACCCTCAAGAGTCTACAAGGGGAGCTACAAATGTAAATCCTACCCCAGAACAGGGAGGGGCACAGTCGGCTGTGCAAACAGATGAAGCAAGTGAGTTCCTAAGGATAATAAAGAAATCTGACTACAAGATAGTTGATCAGTTGCATCAAACGCCATCAAAAATATCTATCTTGTCTTTGCTTCTGAATTCCGAAGCTCATAGGGAGGCTCTGCTAAAAGTGCTTGCTCAGGCTCATGTTACCCAGGATATCACGGTCGGCCAATTTGATGGAGTGGTCGCCAATATCACAACTTGCAATACTTTAAGCTTCAGCAATGAAGAGCTACCCAAAGAGGGGAAGAATCACAACCGTGCTTTGCATGTATCCATAAAGTGCCAAGAAGATGCTCTTGCCAGAGTTTTAGTTGACACTGGATCATCCCTCAATGTTCTACCAAAGAGGGCACTTGCTAAATTGTCTTACCAAGGTTCGGAGTTGAAACCTAGTGCGCTTGTAGTGAAAGCTTTTGATGGCTCTCGAAGGACAGTAGTTGGGGAGGTAGAGTTACCGATACAGATTGGACCGCATGTATTCCCCATCAATTTCCAAGTCATGGACATAAATCCAGCGTATAGTTGCCTTTTGGGACGCCCATGGATACATGCCGCTGGGGCAGTAACTTCTACTCTACATCAAAAGATGAAGTTCGTTGTCGATAACAAGCTTGTTATTGTCTCAGGTGAAGAGGACTTTATCATCAGTCAACTCTCCTCTTTCCGTTATATTGAGGCTGATGAGGATGCTTTAGAAACCTCTTTTCAAGCCCTTGAAATATCCAATGCTACACTTGAAGAGGTTAAGGATCCTGTTGAGAAAGCTAGTTTGTCATTCGCTTCTTTGAAGAGTGCAAAATCAGCAGTTGAAAGTGGAGGCCCTGCAGGTTGGGGGCAAGTTATCAACGTCAATGAAAAGAATGACCGTTTTGGTTTGGGGTACAAGTCTTCTGCTAATGGAGGAGCCCTGGTCCCTGCAAAGGACCGTGTGCGGAGCATTCAAGAAGTTTTCCTGAGTAAAGGATTTATCCATGGAGAACAAGTTGGTGCAGTGGAAGATGACACTGAAGATGAAGAAGCATTGAATCTGGTATACCGGTGTGAAGCAGCCCTAACAAACTGGGAAGCGGTTGAGATTCCAGAAGTTTTTCCTGTGTCAAAGTAATTGTTGTTTTCCTTTGTGTGTTTTTTGAAAATCCTTAGCTCTGCCCAAGGCTAATGGATCATTTGTAGGGCCCCTTTTTGAATTTCAAAAAAAAATCATTATGACAAATAAAGAGCATTTTGTTCAAATTCTTGTCTTTTCATTTATCTGTTGTTTTTCTTAAAATGGAAATCCTTTCAAAAACTACAAAAATATTTTTACTTCTTTTTGCATTCTATTTCCATTTTTCTAAAAAAACCCATCATTAAAAAACATGCAGAATAATCAATAAACCAGTTGAATTCGATGACCCCGCTACTTCCTATAATTTTGAACTCCCCATCTACCAAGCGGAAGAGGAGAGTGAGGAAGATTGTGATTTCCCAGAAGAACTGGAAAGGATGCTCGAGCACGAGTCAAAGGCCCTTCAGCCACATCAAGAACCAGTGGAAACAATCAACCTTGGCACCGAGGAAGACAAGAAAGAGGTCAAAGTTGGGACTACACTTGAGGCAAGCATCAAAGAAAGATTGATCAAATTGCTACATGAATATGTAGATGTATTTGCTTGGTCATATCAGGATATGCCAGGTTTAGATACTGACATTGTTGTCCACAAGCTACCACTACAGCCAGATTGTCCGCCGGTGAAGCAGAAGCTCCGAAGGGCAAGACCCGACATGGCTCTAAAGATTTGCGACGAGGTGAAACGTCAATTTGATGCCGGTTTTCTAGCAGTTGCAAAGTACCCTCAATGGGTAGCCAACATTGTGCCAGTACCCAAAAAGGATGGCAAGGTCAGGATGTGTGTTGATTATAGGGATTTAAACAAAGCCAGTCCAAAGGACGATTTCCCCCTGCCACATATTGACACTCTGGTAGACAACACTGCTAAGTTCGCAGTCTTCTCCTTTATGGACGGATTCTCGGGTTACAATCAAATTAAGATGGATCCAGAGGACATGGAAAAGACCACATTCATCACCCCTTGGGGAACATTTTGCTACAAGGTAATGCCATTCGGTCTCAAAAATGCTGGGGCAACTTACCAAAGAGCAATGGTCACTCTTTTCCATGATATGATGCATAAGGAAATTGAGGTCTATGTGGATGATATGATTGCAAAATCTCAAAGTGAGGAGGATCATATAGACCACTTGCAGAAGTTGTTTGAGCGTCTTCGGAAATTTCGACTACGACTAAATCCTGCTAAATGCACCTTCGGTGTCCGATCCGGGAAGTTGCTTGGTTTCATTGTTAGCCAACGAGGAATTGAGGTAGATCCTGACAAAGTCCGAGCTATACAAGAGATGCCTGCTCCACGCACCGAGCGAGAGGTTAGAGGCTTCCTGGGGCGTTTGAATTATATCTCAAGGTTTATCTCACATATGACGGCCACATGTGAGCCTATCTTCAAATTGCTTCGAAAAGATCAAGCAGTTGAATGGAATTCTGACTGCCAAATGGCTTTTGAGAGAATCGGACAGTACCTGCAAGAGTCCCCTATTCTAATTCCACCTGTTCAAGGGAGACCACTCTTTATGTACTTAACCGTGCTTGAAAAGTCAATGGGATGTGTGTTGGGACAACATGATGAAACCGGTCGAAAGGAACATGCCATCTATTATCTAAGTAAGAGATTTACCGATTGTGAAACCCGATACTCACTCTTGGAGAAAACTTGTTGCGCTTTAGCATGGGCCGCTCGTCGTCTAAGACAATACATGATTTGCCACACTACTTTGTTGATCTCAAAAATGGATCCAATAAAGTACATCTTTGAAAAGCCTGCTTTGACTGGAAGACTCGCCCGTTGGCAGATGTTACTATCTGAGTATGACATCCAATATGTGTCTCAGAAAGCCATCAAAGGAAGTGTGTTGTCTGATTACCTGGCAAACCAGCCCGTTGAAGATTACCAGCCGTTGAAGTTTGACTTCCCGGATGAAGACATTATGGTAGTGAAAGACTGTGAAATCCCAGGACCTGATGAAGGACCTGAACCCGGATCTCGGTGGAAGCTCATGTTTGATGGTTCCTCCAATTACATGGGGCATGGCGTAGGAGCTGTCCTGCTGAATCCAAACGGTGGATATACTCCCTTCACAGCAAGGTTGTGTTTTGATTGCACGAACAATATAGCAGAATATGAGGCGTGCATCCTAGGCATTGAAGCAGCAATTGATCTCCGAATCAAAATCCTTGAAGTATGTGGAGACTCAGCCTTGGTGATATACCAAGTCAAGGGCGAATGGGAAACCCGTGATACCAAATTGATCCCGTATCGTGCCTATGTCATGGAATTAATAAAATACTTTGACGAAATCACTTTCCGTCATATCCCGAGAACTGAGAATCAAATTGCTGATGCTTTGGCTATGTTGGCTTCAATGTACCAAGTTAGATTCCATAATGAAGCACCTCTCATTCAGATCGAGCGGAAAGTTGAGCCTGCCTACTGCCAGTCAGTGGAAGAGGAAGTCGATGGTAAACCCTGGTTTCACGACATCAAATGCTTTTTGCAAAATCAAGAATATCCAACAGATGCAACAACCCTTGACAAGAAAACATTGAGGAAGTTAGCGTCCAAATTCTTCTTAAGCAATGGTGTATTGTACAAGAGAAATCACGACATGATTCTGCTCAGATGCGTGGATGAACGTGAAGCGGACCTGTTGATCAAGGAGATTCATGAAGGATCCTTTGGAACTCATGCCAATGGGCATGCCATGGCCAAGAAGATTTTGAGAGCTGGTTATTACTGGTTGACCATGGAATCCGACTGCTTCAATTATGCTAGAAAATGTCATAAATGCCAAATCTATGCCGACAAGGTACACGTGCCTCCGACCCTACTAAATGTTTTGACGTCACCTTGGCCTTTCTCAATGTGGGGCATCGACATGATTGGCGCCATCGAGCCTAAAGCTTCCAATGGTCACCGCTTTATCCTGGTTGCCATTGATTACTTTACCAAATGGGTAGAAGCCGCCTCTTATGCTAATGTGACAAAACAAGTGGTTGCACGGTTTCTCAAGAAAGAGATCATTTGCCGATATGGAATTCCAAACCGGATCATCACAGACAATGGGACGAATCTGAACAATAAGACCATGAAAGAATTATGCGAGAGCTTCAAGATTGAGCACCATAACTCTTCACCATATCGTCCAAAGATGAATGGCGCTGTTGAAGCCGCTAACAAAAACATCAAGAAGATCCTGCAGAAAATGGTAAAAACCTATAAGGATTGGCACGAAATGCTACCCTTCGCACTGCATGGATACCGGACTTCCGTCCGCACTTCAACAGGGGCAACCCCGTTCTCTTTGGTATATGGGATGGAAGCAGTTCTCCCAATTGAAGTAGAGATACCTTCAATGAGAATCCTGATGGAGACCAAGCTAGAAGAGGCTGAGTGGATTCAAAACAGATTTGATCAATTGAACCTCATAGATGAGAAGCGATTGACTTCTTTGTGCCATGGACAATTATACCAGAAACGGCTTAAAAGGGCTTTTGACAAGAAGGTACGTGTTCGGGAATTCAGAGAAGGAGACCTCGTGCTTAAGAAGATCTTGCCAATACACAAGGATTCACGTGGGAAGTGGACTCCCAATTATGAAGGCCCATATGTTGTGAAGAAAGCTTTCTCCGGAGGCGCCTTGATTCTCACAACTATGGATGATGAAGAGCTCTCACACCCCGTGAACTCTGATGCAGTTAAAAAATACTATGCCTAACAAAAACCCGCTAAATCGAAAACCTGAAAGGGCGATTTAGGCAAAAAAGGGTATCCCGGTGGATTGAAAACCCGAAAGGGCGGTCCAGGCAAAAGTTAGGGATGAATAAAAATTGGTAGCTCGCTAAGTTGAAAACCTGAAAAGGCGACTTAGGCAAAAAAGAGCGTCCCGGTGGATTGAAAACCCGAAAGGGCGATCCATGCAAAAGTTAGGGGCATAAAGGCATAAACTGCATCAGTTGTTACTGATTAACACCGAAGAATTTGAGGTGGAAGATTAATCCAGTCACTCCCCTCAGAAGCAAGGTTTTGGGAAGTCATATCTAGTAAGGATGTTAGTGGTCACTGAATTCAATGTAAACCTTTCCTTATTGCCATTTTCAAAAAAATGTAACACTCTATGGAGCTACGCCATTTGTGTGCTACCATTCTCGAATAAAATACAAGTTTTCCCAATCATTGTTAATTTGTGTTCATCTATGCTCTTCTTTGTTATGCAAAATGTCATTTATTTGTTAATAATGAAATTTTGAAACTTGGAAAAAGAATTTGAAACTTAGAACAAATTTACTTTGATACATGTGAAAATCGAAGGAAAATCATTTGTTTCCCCAAAAGGCTCAAAGTTTGCATAAATACTCCAGGATCACCAACAAAAGTCCCCATGGAATACAACTCATGAATCCTCTAGAAGGATGGACCTTTGGTTATTTATAACTGTCAGTCATGATAGTTTCTCCTCTGGTTGCGCCTGTTAATTGCACGAGTATGAGTTATTGGTGTTGATAAATCAGAATCTCTGTCTCTACAAACACCCAGTCTGCCAAGTGTCAGCATAATCATGATCATTCATACATCAAAATATGCAAATCATGCATAGCCGAAATGTACTTCATGCTCATTTTGCATTGACCCAGGTCTTGTTGTCAATCCTATGTCCTTGAACCTCTAATTCCAATTTGTCTTTGGTATCCTTAAACCAACATCCGGTTTTCGTGGTCATTTTCAAGTCCAATTGTTATTGGCAAAATCCGTTAAAAGCTGTTTGTAGTCCATTGCTTACGGTCAGAGTCCAATTGTTGTTATTCCGGTGTCAGGTCATACTCGAACCTGTACTGAAGTTTGTTCTCTGTCTGTTCAATCCTATTCAGGTCATATATGAACCTGTTATTGAACTTTTATCCATTGTCAGGTCATATATGAACCTGTCGTTCAATCCTATTCAGGTCATGTTTGAACCTGTTGTTGAACCCTTTTTATTCCGGGGTCCGGTCATACTTGAACCTGCTCTGAAGATTCTTTGTTCAATCCTATTCAGGTCATGTATGAACTTGTTGTTGAACCTTTTTATTCCGGGGTCCGGTCATACTTGAACCTGCCCTGAAGAAGTTTTGTTCAATCCTATTCAGGTCATGTATGAACCTGTTGTTGAACCTTTTTATTCCGGGGTCCGGTCATACTTGAACCTGCTCTGAAGATTCTTTGTTCAATCCTATTCAGGTCATGTATGAACCTGTTGTTGAACCTTTTTATTCCGGGGTCCGGTCATACTTGAACCTGCTCTGAAGATTCTTTGTTCAATCCTATTCAGGTCATGTATGAACTTGTTGTTGAACCTTTTTATTCCGGGGTCCGGTCATACTTGAACCTGCTCTGAAGATTCTTTGTTCAATCCTATTCAGGTCATGTATGAACCTGTTGTTGAACCTTTTTATTCCGGGGTCCGGTCATACATGAACCTGCTCTGAAGAATTTTTCCAATTTTTGTTCAATACTATTCAGGTCATGTATGAACCTGTTGTTGAACCTTTTTATTCCGGTGTCAGGTCATACTTGAACCTGCTCTGAAGATTCTTTTCTCTGTTTGTTCAATACCATTCAGGTCATGTATGAACCTGTTGTTGAACCCTTATTCCGGTATCAGGTCGTACATGAACCTGTTCTGAAGAGTTTTCTCCTTGATTATCCCCCAGCGTTGTCAGGTCATATATGAACCTGTTGTAGCATCTTTTCCTTCATTCGGGTTTAGTAAGTCATGTGTGAACTTATTACCGAAATCCTTTGTACTCTAAGTGTCGTTTATCAAATCTCACTTTGAATACTCCCAGTGTGTGTCTGATTCTCCAGCAGGACTGTCTCCCCAGCAAGTTATTTCTTACCATTTGTTTGTCTCCCTGTGGATCATCAGCATTCCCCACATATTGGTCTGTCTAGTAGCATCTCCTGTCAGGGGCTCATCATATTCCTAGCAGATGAAAAATTACAAAAAAAGAATCATGCATCCATGCATATCATGCATATCATGCATATCATGGCATATCATGGCATATCATATCATATCACGTCATGTCATGGGGATTCAGGATCAAAATCCGGGTCTTCTCAGTATTTAATCATCTCCCACTATGATCATATGAAGAGTGTCCTGCTTCATATTTCTCTAGTTGAAGATACTTAAATAGGGGCAACTGTCATACCCCGATTTTGGCCCTGAAAATTCTCCCCATTTCAATCTGTTTAAGCACATCTTCATATCCTTTGGATAGTTATGCATCTACTCATGGTAATCAGAATAATGAATATGAAGAAATTGGCCATAGGAATGAGGATGGTTTTGGTTGATTGTTTCCAAATTTTGTTTTGATGCTTCACTGAATGTGGTAGGCCATAAGAAATATGTTTCAACTGATGCGTCTGATGGGAGCAGCCGGGAAAAGACTTTTGGGCAGTTCTAAGAAAATTGTTGATTGTGATGCTACTCAAAAGCAGAATTTGTGGTCGGCATTTGAGATGCCACTTGATATTATAATTGACAAGTGCTTAATTCAAAAAATCATGGTTGAATACAATTATGTCAGCAAATTAATCATCAATGTGCATCAAAGGCTGGTGATGTTGAGAAGGCTTGGGAATGGTACGGAGCAATGCTCAGAGCTGGTTTGCTTCCGAATGTACCAACTTGCAATTCACTTCTCAGTGCATTTTCTTAGGGTACATCGATTGCATGGTAGCTCTCGGCCTAAGGCTTTCTTTGCAGACATATACTTTGCTTCTCAGCTGTTGTACAGATGCACAATCACAATATGATATGGATTTTTGTTGTGAGCTAGTGTAATCAATGACCTTGAAATGACAAAAAGTGGTAATCATGGAGGACGACCCTGCAACAACATTAGCTTTACTTTTTGGTGTGCCAATTCCCAAAAACAATATTGGTGTTTTGATCTCTCAAATGGTCGACTCCATGACAGATGAACGAAATTTGAGGGCGCTGCAGTTGAACTCATGGCAGTTATTCAGATTACTTCAAACATAATTGCCTAAATTGTCTTATAGAAAATTTTCATGTGATGCTTTTATTACTAATAGTGGACCCACAATTAGTGAATACGAAAATAGCAAAGAGAAGTTGTTTTGGGTTACTTATATTTAAGTGTTGCCGCTCTTCATGATACCTGGAAGGCTGAAGCAGTCATAAAGCCTAATACTACAGAAGGCTACTACAGGAGATCAAGGTTACTACAGGAGATTCAAGATGTTGAAAATCATACGAAGCCATGGTTTGGATAAAGTGTTCATTTTCCTTGGCATCCTGATCCTTGTCATTAGTATGGGATCAAGTTCCATGATTGAGGAAAAGCATTACATTTGGCATTTTCTAACATCCACAATAAACTTGTTATTTGTTCGGAAAAGCAATACAATCGTTTGACCTTAACAAAACCGTTGGTGATCTCATTTCAGTAAGGAAAGAAAACTACATATTGGGATACTCCAAGGAAAATATTGAAGTTCTTCCGATCAATGGTTCGAATAGAAAGTCATCCCACAATGATAAGAAGATGAGATCTCAAATGGACGTGGATGTCAACGGTGTCGCTGCTTTCATTATCAATGTTCAGTGAATCAGACACGAAATCCGGTCACAAAGATGCGTTGGTGCCCGAAGAAAAAGAAGCTTCCAAAGTCGTCATCAGCAAGAGAGCTACACCTGTAAATACAGAGAATTTGCTATCAAGAGTTAATAATTCAAACTCTGGTGATAGAACTGCAGAAGAAGAGAATGGTTTCTGTGAGGACAAACCTAATTCTGGTGTAAAACTGCATCAACTGCTTGATGCCAACCCCAGAGCTATCCTACTGCTGCATCAACAACAGCACTAGCTCTAAGCCTGCAAAATGGTGCTTGTTCCTGTTACTGTTACATCACTTGTAATAAATGAAAAAAGTAATAATAGTGATTGTGGAGAATCCGCAACAACTTTCCTCCACACCAACCATAACCTGCAAACCACAAACACATTCACATCATCCGGAATAGCTCAGGCAAGTTTTAATGTGATTCATCAAACAAGTTTTGGTGTGATTCTTTAAACATATTTTGGTAATGGATGGTATTGGAAGAGAAGAGCTACCCTCACATACAGGAAAATCCAAACTGTTTTGCGATAACAATGGTACTCTAAACGGTAATTAATTGATCAATCAAAGAATTCAGAGTCGGCTTTTCTTGCCAAGAGATTAGTGCAATGCAATGCGAACAAAGTGAAGTCATACCAAATGTTGAGTGTTGCTGGACATGCTGGGCATTATTTTGTACTTTGTTATGTCTCTGCTGCTGCCGTTTGAGTAACCTGCAAAGAATCAAACCAAATTCTCGTGACTTCAGTTGCATCCATACCCAACTCAGAAAAACCAAAACAGCAGCATCAGAATATGAAGATGATATTCTCAAGTTTTTGTGAAGAAAGTGGATTACCTGTTGCCGAAGATGAAACCGTAGATAAAATTCAAGAGAATCCCAAGATAATGACAAAATGCTCTCGTCATTATGCACCTATGAATGGATGGGGAGAAGTGACAATCGTCCAGATAGTGGTCAGGCTGCAGTGAAAAGAAAGATCTCTAAGAATCAGAGAGAATTTGAATTTTGAAGACGGTATTCTAGGAATAATTCAACACAAAAATACCGTGTAACCCGTGCTTGGGATGAATCTACCGATCTGGAGACTATTAACACGCAGCAAGTTCATTCAAGCACTTCTGAAAATGCCACGAATTTATCTTTGGATGTTCATGGTTTGCCCGAAGCTTCGGTATCGAATGCTGAGATCAAGCCAAATGATTCACCTTATCATAATGGTGTTGAACATGTCCTCCTGCAAGCGCCAAGCAACACAATTAGATTTCGATAATCCCAGGGAAAATGTATATTTTATTCAAGTGAATACCTGCAGAAACAATTAGCCAACAAAACCATATCAGAGGTTGCAATGAAGCCATGGAAACGCCCTGCAGTAAAAAAAACGCGTAAACACTCAGTAAAGCAGTAAAATTCCAAAGTTCCCAAATTGGAATTGGGACAAAAAGCGATTGGAAAAGCTTAAGTGCAGATTACCGTTTCGAAATCTATCATCAGATAGGAAAAGCACTTCTGAGCATCCGAAAAGTGCTTCTGAAAGCTTTCTCTTTTGGAACCTTGGAGCATCAATCTGAACCCTAATTTGAAGAGGATAAATAGGAGGGGATTCAGAGAGAAAAAAAGGAGGAATCGGAGGCGGAAAGGAGGAAAAGCAGTGAAAACTTAAAAAACCCTAAATCTAAAAAGAGATCGAGAACAACGAACCTAACAGAGAGAGCTCATTGCAAGCTCGCTGCCACCACCGAGTCATATCCAAAGGTGAGCACCACTTCGTTTTCCCTCTGAATCTCTCTTATTTGGCGTCCTTAGGTTTGAGAGGTTTGGGATGAGAGAAACGCGACTGGAAGGGATTGAGAGAGTTGTTTGCGCTTGAGATAGGTTTGGGATGAGGGACTGGAAGCTTGAGAGGCGCGAGTGAGAGAGTCTTTCGTGAAGAAGACGAACGACTTTGTTGTTTGTTTCACGCGTCTCTATCTCTGTTTTCTTTTATTTTCCAGAATAATCTTTAAAACCTATTTAAAAATCACTTACCTTTTGGTTCCCCTAGGTATTTCTTTTAATTCTGTTGGTATTAGTGTTGATTAACATTTTCCCACCCAACAGCCAGGCGGCTAGGGTTGCGTTTGGGATTCCCCATTTAGTTTAATTAATCATCCATTATTAGACCATTTTTTTTTATTTTTATTTTAATTCATACTTTTAATTTACATTAGTTTGTATATTTAAGTTAGCAGTAAATTATTAGTCAGTTAGTAAGTGGTCTGGTGGAGAGGGGTTAATTCCATAGCCTTAGGTGGAGTGAGTTCGATACTCATGTGTAGCACATTTTTTTTTAGTATTTCTTTTTCTTTAGTTTTTTGGTATTCCATTTTTCTTTTAGATTTTATTTTTTATTATTTTATTGTCTTTTAGTATTTTGTTTCTTGTAATATTTTTTATGTTCATGTTTCTTTATTAATTTCATCATATATTCGACACCATTTTAAAATAATAAAAATAAATCACCTAATTCTCGATTCAACGTCGAGCCAATTTCCATACCCTTGTAAGTCGCGTGCTTTTAAGCATCGCCATCAACCTCACATGGCTTACTCTTGGGCCTTCTTACAATGAGCGTTTAAGCAATACCAACTTAATTTTCAATAATTTCAAACATTTGTACATTAATCATTTTTAATTTAATTTCAAACCTCGGTACTTTAATTGTTTTAATTTAATATCTAAATCTTTTTCTAAATAAAACGTGAAGAAAAAGATTACCTGGATGTAATGTCCAGTCGTAATCCCGAATATTAGGCTCAAGCTGTAAGAGCTTGTAAGCCGTTAATATCCGTCTTCTCTCTAATATTCAAATCGTTTTTCTAAATAAAGCATGAAGAAAAAGATTACCTGGATAGAATGTCCAGTCGTAATCCCGAATATTAGGCTCAAGCTGTAAGAGCTTGCAAGCCGTTAATATTCGTCTTCTCTTTAACAATCAAATATTTAAACCATTTTTCTAATAAAGTTGGGAGAAAAAGATTACCTGGATGGAATGTCCAGTCGTAATCCCGAATATTAGGCTCAAGCTGTAAGAGCTTGTAAGCCATAAATATTCGTCTTCTCTCCAAAACACCTGTAAATATCTCAAACCATCTTCTTAACAAAGTTGGGAGAAAAAGATTACCTGGAGGGAATATCCAGTTGTAATCCCGAATATTAGGCTCAAGCTGTAAGAGCTTGCAAGCCATAAATATTCGTCTTCCCTCCAAAACACTCCTAAATATTCGAATCATTTTCTTAGCAATATTGGAAAGAAACAGACTGCCTGGGTGGAATGTCCAGACGTAGTCCCGAGTATTAGACCCAAGCTGTAAGAGCTTGTAGGTCACAAGTACTCGTCTTTCAAACTTCAAAATACCTAATTCCTACCTTAATACTTCTTCAATAAAGATGGAAATGGAACATGGTGTATACCATGCACTCCTGAGGCTAGAATTCGAGATGTATATCTCGCTCATCCAAGTTCTCGCCATCACTCAAAATACCTCCAACCAATCAAACTTTTTTCTCGCCGCCGTGCGATTAATCAAAAACATTTTTCATAAATGAAAGATATATTGTCTTAAGTGATACAAAACAATGTTTCGGCCACGATTGTTGAGTAGAGATAAATGACGCTTTTCTGAATGTAGATTTATAAATCCGTTCGATGTGTGGTATGCGTTCACTCCTCATCTATTTTGGGTAAAACGATGTTTTCGTCGATTAATACAATATAGCTTTCGCTAAAATCGATCAACAAACAAACATTTTTCTACCCAGAACTACGTAAGCCTTGATTTCTCTGTTGAGATACGTAGGAGCAGGATTTGTAAATCTTGTCAGGCCCACTAATAAAAAACTTAGGTTTAGTCCTTCGTTAAAAAATCCAAAAACATTTCTTCTCTCTTTTATTCTTTCTTTCCCACCTAATAATTTGAAAAGCCTAACATTTCAAACTAACATTAATGCACACAATTGACCTAATGGTTCCCGTTGAGTACAACGGACGTGAGGGGTGCTAATACCTTCCCCTTGCGTAATCGACTTTCGAACCCTGATATTGGTTGCGATGACCATATCTTATCCTTTCTTTTGTCTTGGGTTTTATCGATATTTCCCCTTTCCTTTTTAGGAATAAATAAAGTTCGGTGGCGACTCTGTTCAGTCCATCATTGCGAGCGTGCGATCGCGCTTCGCTTTGAAGTCGTATCCCCATTTTTTTCGAGGTACGACAATCATCATTGTTAGTCTTCAGTTTGATGGATTCACCAGACTGACACACTGAAGTACTAACCGAATTCGCTACTGGAATCTCTTCCTTCTTACTTGCTACAACACCTTTTACCTCTTTCGGAAAAACCGGACCGAACACACGATCACTACGGGTCACCTTTGCAACATCAGCAATATTCACCATAGAGTCTGCAACTGGTAGAGGAACCTCTTGACTATTTTCTACCATTGTGGTGTTGTATTGATAAGGCACAACTTTATAAGATGCATACAGAACAGGGCCCGCTAACCGTATAACCAATGGTGATACCAATTTGTTGTCATTGTAACTACTGCTGCTATCAAACTGGATAACTACCCGCTCAGGGGTCTTGAATACTGGCGCGATCATATTCACATCACCAATATCTCTTGAATGGAAAATCTGAATAAGTCCTTCATCCATCAACCTCTGAATATCCCTCTTGACAATAATACATCCGCGAGGGTTCACGCTACAGATCACACAACCATCAAGGTCATGCTCACAGTCACTCACCAAACAGATATCTTTATGAATTGCCACCAAAGATTTTCTGATATGGCGAACATCATAAACCTTGTACTCACCAGGACAACCATCTACCATGTTGACTGAAGCATTACCAAGAGCATGCAACGAATTAGCTTTCACATTAGGCGCTCTATCCTCAAAGGACACCATCCCACTCTTCACAAGCTTTTGTACTTCATACTTCAACAGATAGAAGTTCTCTATGTCATGGCCAGGGGCTCCCTGGTGAAAAGCACAGTGAAGTTCGGGTTTGAACCACCATGGAAGTGGCTCAGGAATTTGTGGAGGATTTCTTGGTTGAATGAGGTTCTTGAGAACCAAGGATGCGTATAATTCTGCATACGACATAGGAATAGGGTCAAAAGAGACCTTCTTCCTCTCAAAGCTTTGTTGGTTATTATTGTTGTTGTTGTAGCTGGTTCTTTGTTGCGGTTGTTGTTGACGTTGTTGTTGCTGAATTTGAACTGATTGATTGTTGGAATTGTTGGAAAATACAGGGATCGCTGATGAAACTTGATGTTGATGTTGACGAGGTTGAGAACTCTTTCTGACATGAGGCCTCCTCTGTCTCCCCACTGACACTGAATAAGTTTCTCCCTCCTTCCTCTTGGAGAAACTCCCACCATACTTCTTGCTAGACGATGCTTCTTATTTAGACAGACGTCCTTCACAGACCCCTTCTTCTAGCCCCATCCCCATATTTACCATTTCAGTAAAGTCATTGGGGGCACTAGCAATCATACGTTCGTAGTAAAACGAACTCAGCATCCTCAAGAAGATCTTCGTCATCTCTTTCTCTTCCAATGGTGGACTTATCTTGGTAGCCAACTCCCTCTATCTCTGGGCATACTCTTCGAATGTCTCCTTATCTTTTTGAGGCATAGATCTCAGCTAGTCTCTATCGGGCACCATATCAACATTGTACTTGTACTGCTTAACAAAAGCTTCACCCAAGTCATTGATAGTATGGATACTTGCACTGTCTAAACCCATATACCATCTCAAAGCGGCACCAGTTAAACTGTCTTGGAAGTAGTGAATCAGTAACTGATCATTATCAAATTGAGTAGACATCTTTCTGGCGTACATCACAAGGTGGCTTACCGGAAAAGTGTTCCCCTTATACTTTTCAAAGTCAGGGACCTTGAATTTCATCGGGATTTTCACATTGGGTACCGGGCAGAACTCAACAGCGCTATTCCCAAACAAGTCCTTTCCTCTTAAGGTCTTCAACTCTTTACACAGTTCGAGGAACTGATCATTCATCTCATCCATTTTCTCATACACGTTTGGACCCTCAGATGGCTCATAATGGTAGATAGTGTCCTCAACACAAGGCAGAGTGTGAACAACTGGAGGAGGCACTGACATGACCGGGCTAGATGCCGGCAGAGAAACAAAAGTGGGTGAATACCCTTCTGGTATAAAGTTGGATGGCATCCACCAAGGGAATCCAGCAGGCATTGAAAGACCAGATTGGCTGGCAGCAACAGGAACGGTTGAGGTAGCAAACTCAAAGATGACAGTCCTCTGGGGAGGAGTTGCAGGAGTTGGTGAAGATTGGTTTTGTGCAGCAATGACAGATTCCATTAGCGCCGCTAACCTGGAAATCTCATCCCACAAATCTCTGTTCTCTTGCTCTAGATGCTCCATTATCCTTGGTTGATTAGCGTGAGTGTTGTATCGGTGAGTCAGCTTGGCTTAAACACATAAGAATAATCGATAAGACATCTGGCAGAAGAAAACTTGTTATGCAAATGATGCATGAAATGCAATGTTTTTGTTTGTTTTTAATTTCAAGGAACATATGATGTTCTATTTTCAAATATAAATTTAAATAACAACAATAGTAACAATTTGATTGACCATAAAAATATCTTTTTATTCATAAAATTTTGGAAGGATTACACTGAGTACAATTTCAGAAACCCAAAATACAAATATAAGAGAAAAGGAAACTAACCATCCTAAGGATCCCTTAGCAACAATATCAGATGATTTGGCTGCAGGCGCATACTTCCTTCGGATGCGTCGAATCTCGGACTCAAAAGATGTCTTCATCTGAGCCTTCTCAAGAACTAGATGATCAACAATCTTCTTCCAAGCACCAGAAGGTTGAGGAATACTAGAGGAAGGTAAACCTTCTGGATCTCTCTGTCTCTTCACTGCTCGGTCTTCAAGAAGTTCAATACGCGCATCCTTGTCTTTCGACTCAAGCTGCAACTCTTCGTGTTGTCGGCTCAAAGCATGGAACCGCTCTTCCCACATATCTTTCTCTTGCTTCATCTTGGTGAGTGCATCTTCCATCTCCTCTACATCTTGGTTAGGGAGAGTTGATGGCTCAGCCACAACCAAAGACATGGGTCTTTCACAAGCGTAAGGCATCTTCAGCTCCAAAGCTCTCTTCTTCACCCAAGTAGTGTAAGCTTCCAAAGCTACACAGTTGCACGGACCAAGCTCGGATATTCCTTTCCTATGCACATTATTCCAAGCATGTATCATCTTCTGCTTCAAATGTTGGGGTTCTTTACCCTCTTGATAAAATAAACCTTTTAACTGAGTGTTATTGGGTTTATCTTCAAGGGGAACCCAAGTTGACGATGAGCCAAAGTACGGTTGTAGTTGATTCCTCCTTCTGTACCAATGAGAGGCATGTAGCGGGGTTTTCGTTACCTTTAGGTTTATTGACTAAACCAAAAGTCAACATATAATTCGAGTCGCCACCGCACTTTTATTTGTCCAAAGGAAAGGCTAAAAAGCGAACAAAAGCCAAGTAAGAAGTTTTTCAAATCAAAAACTAATAAAAATGTCAGAGATCTGGGTAAGGGGGTTGGTTATTAAATGGGAAGGTTTTACGCACCCAAAACATCCTTAGTACTCTAAGGGAACCCTTTTTGCAAATATGTGTTGTAGGTTGGTATTTGTGAAAAGATTTGTACAAAAGATTGGTGGGATGAGAAGAGAATAGATTATATTTACAAATTTTGTTGTTTGAATGGATGAACCCATTGCCTACGTACCATCACAAAGGTAGGATCAAAACCTCGTAGTTCGGGGTAAACATCTCAAAGATTGGTGAATTGATTTTACCAAAAGCCTTAAGGTCTTTTGTTATCAACGAGAGAAAACTCAACCTAAACCAACAATCCACCATATAAGGAAGGCTTCAACATGCTAGTGAGGGGTTAACCCTATAATAAGCATGGAAGACTTGTAATCCAACACTAAGGATGAGGTGAGATTTACATCAACCACTATGATAACTCAAACCTATGGCTAATGTTTTTGAAACGTTTTAACAAGTGGTCATTGAAACCACAAAAACAACTTGAAGTGAGTTATATTTACAAGTTAGATTTATTTACAAAATGAAGTCAAAGTTGGATTAAGATTTATTCACAATGAGTATTGATGAAAATGGTTTTGGAAAAGTCAAAGGCTTAAGGCCTAGGTTTCTAATTTGAAACAAAGTCAAAGTTTAGAAAATGAATTTTGGCTTGGTTAGAGTGGGGAGAAGAAGAGAAGGGCTATTCCTAAAGCATACAAAGATAGGAGGGGAAAGATAAACCCTTGGAGTTCCTTTTTCTTGAAGTCATAGAGATGACTCAAGATGCTCCTTTCTTTTGGACTTAGCACTCAAGCAAGCAATCAAACAAATTGAACTCAAGCTCCTAGGATTTCCATTTGGCTTTGGCTCTTAACTTGGCTACTCATGACAATGGTTCTCTTTTCACAATCTCAAGATGGGATCCCTATCACACAAGAGCAAACATCAAAAAGTTCACAACACAATAAGGGGAGTGGACAAAGAATAAGTTTGAAAGAGAAGTCCTTTTGAGATCAACTTGGAATTTTAGCATTCTAAAGGCATGAGGCCTAGTTGCTCTTCAACAAATTTTGCATTCTAAAGGCATGAGGCCTAGTTGCTCTTGAACTCCTTTAAGCATAGGTAAATCCTAATTCTAAGTCCTTTCTCCTTTTGCATTTGGTTCACACAAAACAAACACAAAGCAAACACAAGATAGCAATATATTTATACACAATAATTGGCTCAAATGAGCAAAAGAAAAATGACATAAACATAAAATATGTGCTCAAGTGAGCAAAGTGAAAATCAATATGAATAATGAGCAAGAAATAAATGACATTAAAAGTAAATGACAAGAAATTAAATGCTCAAATTAAAGTTAGTAATTAGTAAGGTTATGTTAGCTTTTCATAAGACAATGTAGCGCTATGTTAAGCAATCGTAAGTGGACTAATGTAGTAGTCACACCTATCTGAGGTCGGTCAATAAAAATATAGGCAAAGAACACAAGTTAGAGATCATGACTAGTAAGTCAATCTCCATAAACTTGCCATGCCAAAACAAAAGGGGAAGGGCCTTGTATTGACTTTAGGTTATTTGCTTGACCAAGAAGCAACCTATCTTTGACACAAAATAACTCACTTGATCATGGATCAAGTTGAGTTTGGTTTGGATCAAAGAAGGTTAAACTTCTCATTTGTCAAGACCAACCATAAGACTTTAACGCATTGGCCATTGATGGAAAGAAAGGGGTTAAGATGAAAGGGAGGGGAAAATAAGACCACAACCAAATTCAATTGATCAAATGTGAATCAAATCAACATCAACCAATACCAAATAGAAAAGAAATGAAGATAACAAGTCAACAAGTCAACAATATTTTTTTGGTATTTTTTTGAATTAAAATAAAATGCAAATATAAAATAAACAACTAAGGTCAAACCTCAAATTCAATTCAAAACAATTTGAACAAGTCCAATTAAATTCTCATAGGTTCAACATAGTCAAACAAGCTTTGACTAATTTTCTCACAAATTTTTGAAACCAGAAAGTATTTAAAATCAATTAAAAACAATTAAAAATAGTACAAAATGAATTAAAATCTCAAATAATCTCAAATCAAATAAGAAATTGATGAGACTATTTTTCATTGACTTATCATGATCCATAAATGCTATGAAAATATTTTTGGATTTTTCAAAAGTCAGAAAGTATTTTAAAATGAATTAAAACTATTAAAAACCAAATAATTCACAAAAAATATTAAATGAAGTCACAAAAATAATTAAAAATCAAAATATGAAACTAGATTTTTCAAGAAATTTTTTGGAGTTGGTCTCATATTTTTATGACTTCAAATCATGGAGAACACGGTGAAATTAACTGAAATTAAAAGAAAATAGAATAAATGGAAAAAACCAGCGCCACAGGATGAAGATCATTAATTGACGTGGCAAGGCTGAATGACTCAGATCATGGAGAACACGGTGCAACCAAGTCAAACGCGTAGCAATATGTATTAAATGAAGTAAACATAATGGAGGATCAAGATTAGAACGTGGAATCCATATCCAATGGCCAGGAGACAAAACACGTAGTGGTGGTGGTGGAAACCACCGTCTTCTACGGCGAGTCAACAGAATCCGACCACCAGTTGTAGAGAAAAAAAGTTTCATGAAAATGGAAAACAAGGACATGGAAATGAAGCTTGTGTGATGGAGATTATCACTTTACCATTGGATCTTCTTCACTCTTCCTATATTGAGAGAAACGTGAAGAAGAAAATCATGGTGTTCCAATTGTAAGCTCAAGAAATGGTAAATTGAAAGCACCAATGGCTTGCCTCAAGTGTGAGGACTTCAGAAAACCACACAAACACAAGGATACTACATTGAATTAAGAGTTCTAGATCCAAAAAGTTTGAATGTATACCTCTGAATTAGAGCACTTCAGGCCACGATTCCTTCAAGATCTTGGCTCCTCTTTGCTCTAGGGATGCAGTGGAAGTGAAAGGCTAAGGAATTAAGCTTTGAAGATCAGCTAATGATGCTAAATTTCAAGCTCGAAAGTGAGAAAAATTTTGAACAAAATTCCTTTGGTATGGCTATGGTTTCAATGCTACAGCAATTCAGATCTCCAAAAGGTTACTAAATGAATGAGAGGGAACCTTTATTTATAGCTCAATATGGCTGATCACACACTTCTCTCGTGTGCATGAAATTTGAGCTTTGATGTGCATGGGCCTGTACAGGCGTGTGGAAGGCCCAATGATGGATGCAAAAGCTTGTTGAGTTCACCTAGAAAAGATTTGGACGTGCATTTTGGAGGGAACTAGCTTGCATACCAAATTATAACATGAAATGCCAAAATGCACATAAATAGAAAGGTCTTCGAAACTCCCAAATGGTAAGTCCAAAAGAGCATTGTGAGTAATAGTTGGAAAACCCTTGAAATAAGGAACAAAAGTTTTGTTGGGAAAAAATTCATTTGGCTTTTGGAAATTGATGAAAACTGGCTGTAAAAATCCAAGTACAAAACATATTCAAAACACTTTGAAAAATTTCACCAAAAGCAAGCTTAACCAAACCCCTCTGTTTTCATGATGAAAGCTTCAAATGGAAAAACCTCCAACATCAAAGTTGTATATCTTTTCAAGATGATCAATATAGACTCAAAGTTTTCATCATTTGGATTTTCTATAACAAAGTTATGGGCATTTGAAGTTAGGTATTTTTTCAAATTCAATGCATTAGGTCCAAGATGACCTATAATGTTTTGTATTATCACATGTATTTATTTTAGGATTATGAAATTTTGTCCAACATAACATTTGAATTAGACATCGTAATATTTCCAATGCATTTGGTCTCACCTCAGAATCATAAAAATTAAAGAAGTTATGCCCTTGGTAAGTTGACCTAAAATTAGGGTTTCAGTCAAAATGACCTATAATGTTTTGAAATGAATGATGACCTTCCATGTATCAAATGGATTTTTGATGAACATGAAAGTTGTTCAGATGGTTCCTAAGAACATTTTTTGTTTTGGGGTCATCTTCATTTGACAAACACATCAAAGGTTATATCTCAGTGATCCTCAATTTAGTCAGATGATTTGACTGGTCAACTTTTCAAGGCCAAACTTCTAATCTTGATGAATAAATGATTGAGGATCCTAAAATAGGCTCATATATGCATAAAATTATGAATTAAATAACTTCCCTTGATTAAATTTGATAATAGGTTGAGGTTGCTTCATGGGCAAGGCACGGTCAAAACACAGTTGATTTAGGGTTTCCTTGGGAAACAATCTTCAAGCCCCTTGGGTTATATTGACAAAATTGGCAAATTGAGATACTTGGGAGACATATATGATGATTAGGAACTTTGTGGACCATTCTCATTCTTTTTCTAATCTTCATCTAGCCATTTCATTGGGCTTAGGAGCCTCCTAGGAGCATTGGAGCACATGATCACTTGAGCTTCAAAACAAAAAGAGTTAGTGACATATTTTTGTGCTTTTGGTTAGTAATCAAATAAGAAAAGCAATAACATACAATACAAGCATGCTTGGTGATCTCAAAACACTCAAACAAAACCTACCCCTAGGGTTTAGGAGCCAAACATGCTATGATCCTTGAGGCAATGCACTTGTGCAATAACATGATGCCATGAGGGATCTTAGGTTCAAAATTAGGGTCTTACAGATGCCCCTATTTAAGTTCGTTCTAGCCGGAGATATGAAGGTTAAAATCTTCGTCTCGACGAGATAGAATGAGCTTAAATAATAACAAAGAGACGAATTTTGGTCCCTAAGAGACCTCATGATGCAAATGTATGCATGCAAAATAAAATCTTCATGGTGAATAATTGCCATAAAGGAAAAGAAATCAGAAGAGACTGGACAATCCATAGGAGTAACACACTC
Organism: Lathyrus oleraceus; assembly: GCF_024323335.1. Lineage (NCBI taxonomy): Eukaryota > Viridiplantae > Streptophyta > Magnoliopsida > Fabales > Fabaceae > Lathyrus > Lathyrus oleraceus. The sequence goes on from NC_066581.1 coordinate 351,179,967, forward strand.
ACTAGGGAGACAGAGGCTTTGGGGGGAAATAAGGTAAAAATGCGTGAGCAGGTCACGACTTGAAACTTGCTGAGAGACACGAAGGGATTCCACGAAAATAAATCGATGGAAAGACTTGAGCTGACGCGAAGATGCATGTATTGGGAAAAGGCCAATACAGCAAAACTATTCACAAAGGATACATCGGATAAAAAATCCGGACTCAGGCGGGGACGTCCACAAAGGACTCAGCTGAGGAAGAGACAACGAGATATTACCGGTTAATGGGTAATAAACTCAAAGGGGACAGATGTCATAATAGGGAGCAGAAGGAAGGAACACCAGGGATACCGATTACTGGGCATATAATAGGTGACCAACTAGACGTGAATTGGGAACATATCCAAGACACTCATCATCCGAAAGGAGGGCTGAAAAAGCAAACTCGACTTACAGGATGGACATTCGATTCCACAAGGAAATGCGAATCTTACTCGACTGAGGAAGAGAAAGACTTCGACTGAAGAGCGCATGAGATATATTATCTATTACCATCATAACGTAGATAACATACTCACATGGAAGATTATCCAAAACCGGTTACTAGGTTAATGAAGGATAAATCGACCGAAAAGAAAGGACATCGGGATACCGGTTACTGGGTATAAAATGATGACCAATCAGGAGGAGGAGCAATCATTACCAAACAAGGGTAAATGAAAGATGACTCGCTAGGGATAAATTGCCTGACAAAAGAAATTATCCAAGAGATATATCACCGGTTACTGGGTGGTATACTCAAAGGCGAAGGACTATCAATACCGGTTACTGGGTAAAGATAACCAACAAAGAGGGGATTACATCTACCGGTTACTGGGTAGAAAACCACAAAAGTAGGACTTACAACTACCGGTTACTGGTGTAGCGGGGTATTCGTTATCATTAGAGATATTGACTAAATCTAAGGTAAACCATACAAGTCGAGTCGCCACCGCACTTCTATTTATCCAAAGGAATGGTTAGAAAGCGAACAAAAACCTAAAAGTTTTATCGAATAAAAAACTAGTAAAAATGTCAGAGATCGGGGTAAGGGGGTTGGTTATGCAATGAGAATGTTTTAAGCACCCAAAACATCCTAGGTACTCCTAGGGAGCCCTTTTCATAATTGTTGTAAGGTTGGTATTTTATGAAAAATTGTTTGTGCAAACATGATTGAAGAGATGAGAAGAGAATATACAAGTTATTTACATTTTTGTGTTTGGATGGATAAACCCATTGCCTACGTACCATCTTAAAAAAGATTAGGATCAAAACCTCGTAGTTCGGGGTAAAAATCTCAAAAATGAGTTGGTGAATTGATTGGTCCAAAAGCCTTAAGGTCTTTTGTTATCCAAGGGAGAAAACTCAACCTAAAACCACAAATCTACCATGTGAGGATAACTTCAACATGCTAGTGAGGGGTTAACCCTATAATAAGCATGGAAGACTCATTGTCCATCACTAAGGATATAGGTGAGTATTACATCTACCTCAAGAATAACTCAAACCTAATAGCTAAAGGTTATGAAAAAGATTTTAATTAAGAAAGTGGCCATTGAAACCACAAAAAAGGTATTTGAGTGAGTGGTATTTACCAATGAAAAGTATTTACAAAATATGGTCAAAGTTGACTTAGGATTCAATTCAAAATAAGTGTTATGAAACAAGTTTGAAAATCAAAAGCATAAGGCTTAGGTTTCTAATGTTTGAAAAGAAGTGTTAAATGTTTGCACAAAAGTTTTTGCTTCGGTTAGAGTGGAAGGAAGAAGAAGAATGGCTAAAGTTCTAATCATACAAGAGATAAGGGATAAGAAACAAGACCACAAATGGAGTTCCTCTCTTGAGATCATATTGATGATCCAAGTAGCTCCCATCCTTTGGAATATGCAAGCAAAATAAGTGATAAGCTCAAGCAATCAACACAATCAAATAAGCTTCTTAGAAGATCCCCAATGTCTCTTGTATCTTTCACATTTGGATGGACATGGCAATGGTTCTTCAATTTGAGCTCTCATAGGATCCCCTAGCATAAAAATACACACACATCAAAGAGTCTTATGAAGCAAATCAAGAATGGACAAGAGTGAGTTTAGAGGTTTGGTCCTTCTAATCCATCTTCAACATTAGGATCCTTTTACTCCAATTTTGCATAGGGAATGTCCTAGAAACTAAGTCCATTTGTCCATTTCTTTGCATTTGGTCCACAACAATCAAAATAAAACACAAGCACAATAATATATACACAATTATGTGCTCAAGTGAGCAAAAGGCAAATTGCATTAACATAAACATGTGCTCAAGTGAGCAAAGGATAAAAGCAAATGAATAATATGTACAAGAATAGTAAATTGCATAAATGTAAAGAGCAAGAATTAAATGTTAATGGTTAATGGTTAGTGTTAGTAGTTAGTGAGCCATAAGGCAAATTTAGCGCTATGTTAAGTAATCGTAATTGGAGTTATGTAGAAGTCACAACTATCTGAGGCCGGTCAAAAATAATGTAGGCAACAACACAAGTTAGAGGTCTTGATTAGTGAATCAATCTCCAACAACTTGCCATGCCAAAAAGAAGATGTGAAATGATCTTGTATTGATTTAGGTTCTTTGCATGATTTAGGAAGCAATCTATCCTTAATGCAAAGCCATTCACTTGATCCATGATCAAGATGAATTAGATTTGAATCAAGGAAGATTAAACTTCCATAATCAATGCTAACCACCAATCGTTAACTCATTGATCAAAAAGAAAAAATAAGAAGAAGAAGAAGAAGAAGAAGAAGAAGAAGAATTAAAGTGCATTAAATGAAATGGAATGAGATAATTCACTTGGACTCGCAAGTCAACTGGCTAAGGAATACTCCACACCAGTCAATGAGACTGCGCCATTCTCCTATCCTAGAGTGCACTCGAGTTCGGGTATAGAACTCATCTCACAGAGATCACCAAAGCAAACAGCAATTGTATATCAAGCAATTCAAACATTACAATCAATACAGTTATCCCAAATTGTACAAAAATATGTCAAATAACACATAAACAATTATCATACAACAAGGGTGAAAAGTAGGCAATACCACCAGGGAAGGTCTAATAAGAATCCCCAGCAGAGTCGCCACTTTTCTGTAGCGGTGTATTCGACGCTATATGATTTATTGATTAAACCATAAGCAAAGCATACAATGAATCGAGTCGCCACCGCACTTTTATTTATCCTAAGGACTGGTTAAAAAGCGAACAAAAACCTAAGAAGTTTTACACGTAGAAAACCAATAAAAAGATCAGAGAGTCTGGGTAAGGGGTAAATTACGCAATGGGAAGGTGTTAGGCACCCATCACGTCCTAGGTACTCCTAGGGAGCCCTTTTCACACTTGTTGTATAAAAATGTTTATTTGTTTTGACATATTGTGCAAACATGAATGGGATGATGAGAAAAGAATATACAAGTTAGTTATTTTTTGTGTTTGAACGGATGAACCCGTTGCCTACGTACCTTCCATCAAAGGTAAGGATCAAAACGCCGTAGTTCGGCTAAAAGATTTCCAAAAATTAGTGAGTTTATTTTAAAACACAAGCATTAAGGCTTTTCATTACCAATGGGAGAAAACTCAACCCGAATCAACAATCCACCATGCGAGGACGGCTTCAACATACTAGTGAGGGGTTAACCCTATAATAAGTATGGAAGACTTACAATCAACTCACTAAGGATAAGGTAAGATTTACATCAACCACTATGGTAATTAAAACCTAAGGCTAATGCATGAAAACATATTAACAGTGGACAAGGCCATAAAACAATTGAATGTGTGAGGTTAATTGATTATGAGTATTCACAAAATATGGTCAAGGTATGATTAAGATTGATTCAAAGAAGTGTTATGAAAAGTGAAGTTTGAAAAGTCAAGGACTTATGGTCCAAGTTTCTAATTTGAAAAGAGATGAGAATGTTTGCACAACATGCATTTACAAGTTTTTAAAAGTCAACAAGTGAAAAGGGGTTTTGAAACAAAAAGGGTGTGGATGATGGAATGTAAAACTTCCTAGAAGTTCACCTCTTGAAATCATATAGAAGATGATTCAAGTGTGTCCTTAAGAATGAGGCAACAAAGCAAGTAAGCAAATAAAAGCAAGGTGATACCGGATGCCATCAATGGACTTATACCAATCTCACAAACAAAAGCGGATACCGGATACCAATAAATGGATTTACACCAATCTCCTAAAACAAAAACAATGATACCGGATGCCATCAATGGACTTATACCAATCTCACAAAGCAAAAGCGGATATCGGATACCAATAAATGGGTTTACACCAATCTCCTAAGGTAAAATAAAACTTGGAAGTCAGATGCCAATCTATCTGGACTTATACCAACCTCCAAAGGATGATCATGGGAGTACAAATGCCAACAACATGGTCTTACAATTGCATCCTCACATACAACAAACAAACAAGCATTTAAGCAATGGACATGAGTAGCCAAGTGAGATGGTCTTACACTCTATCCCTTCCAAATCACAAGAACAATGGCCAATGAATGGACTTACAGTTGTCCTCAATGGGTAAACTCAAACAAACCACAAGGGTATGCAATAATGATCATGCTATAATGAACAATTAATGATGATAAATGCACAAAGGCAATCAAGCAAATATGTACAAATGCAACAAACAATCAATCAAACAAAGTCATTTAGCACCCACTATAACCAAACAATCAGGCTCAATCAAAGGGTTAGACTTAAAAAGTCAACTGGAATAGGGTAAATGGTGCTCTTAACCTTGACATTGAGAGCCAAGGTGAAGCAGATGAAAGGATATGAGGGGTGTGCCTCATCACTCTTATCCCTGGTCAGGGAGAGCATTGAATATCAGAAGGTGTGGTAGTTCAGAAAGATGGAACTCTCTCCACAAATTAAAGACTCGATAGATCTTGGGTTTTTACTCACTATGCATCAACACATGTGGTGTGAGCAAGGTGAGTGACTCACAGAATAGTAGGAGATAGGCTACATATCTCTTTTGTCTACCAATTGCCTCACATGAGGTCTTTTCCTGCTTGGGGACAAAGTTAAACAATCACAAACATTGCCTCTTAAGGAGGACTTCAGACAGGTGCCTGGCTAAGTAACAAGCCAGGTCCTCCAGATTACATGGAGACAAGAGAGTCTACCTCAATGCTTAAGCAAAGCAAAGCAATAGCAAGTTCTCGAAGGAACTAAAGCAACTATGGTACCTCTTGGAGATGCAACTCTGGTTTTCGTGCGAATCAAGCCTCCAATTGCAAAAACAGATGGCCTATGATGTTGTAGAGGATGAATGCAAGTGGAATCTTAGCTCAGCAGTGCTTGATGATGAAGAAACTTCAAAATGCCATGGATGAGCAAGGTTCCAACAGTCGCGATTTAGCCAAGTTCTTCCGCAATTCTCCTTCAACAGTTGTCGAATTATACCTGCCAATGACAAACACTACAAGAATAAGCACGAAGCACAGTGAAATTTGATGAATCAAAGTGAAAAAAGTGTGAGAAAAGTTGAGAGAATTTTTGGAGATTTTTGATTTGGATCTGAAATTCTGATTGTGGATGCTGAATTTCTGTTATGATTAAGGCTATATAGTTCTGTTAATCCAACTGTTAAACATGATTAAGCAAATTGGAAATGGATTAGTGAGATGCTCATGTTATGTCATTTGGCCAAAATTCCCCTTTTTCAATTTGAACCAATGGAACAGTGAAATTCATGTTTAAGAAAACCCAATTTTCTGTTTGAAAGCCATTTGAATTGATTTGGCATGAAAATTGCATGTACTTTTCAAATTCATTATTTTTCCCACCAAAACTTAATTGGTTCACTTGAAAAATGACCTTTTTATGTGATGCTTTTTGATGAAATGTGATGATGGATCATGATAGTTCATGTCAAATGGGATTTGTTCAAAAAAGAATCACCCAATTTGGCCAAATGGTTCAAGAGTTATGCCTCCTTGAAGTTCAACTTTTTCTGAAAATGATTTGATCATAACTTGCCAACCACACGTGAGAAATGAGTGTTCTTGGACTTTTTGGAAAGGTGAGAGCAAGATCTTCAACTTTCATGTTGGAAAAAATTTGATTTGAAGCTTGCTTGATGATGTAAAGTTGAGGAGAAGGACTTTCCATTTTGGGCAGTTGAAAATTACAGGTCTTTACTATTTTGGGAAACTTTTTGTCTGACGTCAAGTCCTTCACTGTGGATGTTTGACAGGTTATATGAGGCTTGTATGGACATGAATGAGACCTTTCCAACCATCTCACACCCTCAAATCCCTGATTAAATGCACAGTTGACCACAATTGACTTTGCTAGGGTTTTGGTTGACTGAGCCATGTTCTGCTGAATTTCAAGTCTCTACCACTTGAGATCTTGATACCAAATGATGTCACAACTCATATGAACTCTTAATGAATGATCATGGTGCCCAAATTCTTCAAGAATGGCCACCATCCATTGCTCAATGAATGATTTGACTGTCTTGACCTAGTTTGCTTCATCTGCAAGTAACATGGTTATATGACAATATTTTTGTACTTTTGGTTAGTAAACAAATGAAAAGCAATGATATACAAATGCTAAACATGCTTGGTGATCAAGAACCACACTCACAATGATAACCCACCCAATAGGAGGGAGGTAAGGTGTACAATGATCCTTGAGGCAAATGAATGATATGATATGATATGATGAGGGATCTTAGGGCAAAAATTGGGGTCTTACAGATGCCCCTATTTAAGGTCATTCTAGCCGGAGAATTGAAGTTTAGAAATCTTCATATCGACGCGGTAGAATGGGCTTAAATAACAGTAATGAGACAAATTTTGGTCCCTAAGAGACCTCATGATGCGAATGTATGCATGCGAAAGACACAAACTCTGTGGGGAATATGATTCACACAGAAGAACAGACGATCCGTCGGAGTATTACACTCACCAGGAACAGAGACTCTAACAGGACTCTTGCGGACTCTTATTGGGGATAATAAAATGAAAAAGAAAGCGTGAGCAGGACACGACTCTGATTTAGGGAAACAAAACTGGCACAATGTGCGCAAGACACGACTCGATCGGACTGGAGACCTCACTGGGGAAAAGAAAGGACTCACACTGGGGAACAAAAGATTCCAAAGGGCAAACCTCCATTGGAAAGACAACAAGCTGACTCAAACTATCCACAAAGGATACTTCGGATAAAAATCCGGACTCGGACCAGGAAAAGATCCACAAAGAATCTCCCTGCCGGGAAAATGCATATACTGGGGAAAACACCAATATAGCAAAAGGGTAAAATCACAACAAGAAATCCCACTGGAGAAGGTCTAACAAAGAGATTCTCCTGGGGAAAAGCAACAAGATGAGGTGTTACCTGTATAAGGATAACAAACTCAGGAAGAATGAATATCTAAGACCGGTATAAGGGTGAGAGATATCAATCAACCAACATCTGAGAAAGACCTGAAAAAGGTACATAAACTCAGGGAAATCTGACTCCGCAAGGGACCAAGGTCATAATAGGGAGCAGAAAGGAAGGAACACCAGGGATACCGAGGTATATAATAGGCGACCGACCGAAACGTGAATTGGTATATATGCCAAGACACTCATCATCCTGAAGAAAGCTAGAAAAGCAGACTTGTTTATAGGATGGATATTCGATTCCACAAGGAATATGAATCTTACTCTGCGGAGAAAACAATCAAAAGATTGATCCAAGAGTGTATGAGACATATTATTCATTACCGGCAGACCGTGAATAATATACTCGAAAAGGAAGAGACACCAGAGATACCGGAGTATATACTAGGTGACCTACCAAAGACGTGAATTGGTATATATGCCAAAACACTCATCATCCGAAAGGAGGGCTTGAAAAAGCAAATCGACTTACAGGATGGACATTCGAATCCACAACAGGAAAGCGAATCTTACTCAACTGGGGACACAAATCCAAAGAGTGCATGAGATACAATATCCATTACCGTCAGAACATGGATAGAATACTCGCATGAGATATATCATCTATTACCGGCGGACCGTGGATAATACACTCGCATGGTAAGAAACACCAAGGATACCGGTTACTGGGTAGATAATAGGTGATCTACCGAAAATGTGAATTGGTATATATGCCAAAACACTCATCATCCAAAACACAAACTGGTTAAAGGATGGGTATTCGATTCTACAAAGAATACGAATCTTACTCTACTGGGGAAGATCAACAAAGGACTCCAACCAAAGAGTGAAAGAGATATATTATTCATTACCGGCAGACCGTGAATAATACTCGAAAAGGAAGAGGCACCAGAGATACCGAAGTATATAATAGGTGACTAACCCAAGGAGAGACAATCGATACCAAGCATCCGGGTAAACGAAAGACAACTCAAAGGGATAAATTGCAAGCATCCGGCAATCATCCGAAACAACAAATATTCGACTCCGCAAATGGAATAACGAATCTTACTCTACTAGGGAAACACAAAAGGCTTCGACTGAAGAGTGCATGAGATATATTATCCATTACCGTCAGAACGTGGATAACACACTCGCATGGAAGATTATCCACAACCGGTTACTGGGTTAACAAAGGATAAATCGACCGAAAAGAAAGGCATCGGGATACCAGCACTAGGTATATAATGATGACCAATCAAAGGGAGCAACAATCATTACCGAGCAAACGGGTAAATGAAAGGCGATCCGCTGGGAATGAATTGCAAGTATACGACAATTATCCAGAAGACAACTTGCTGGGGATACAATTGCTAGCAACCGGCAATCATCCACAAGCAAAGGGAGGAATATCAACATCAAATATTGAATGAAGATAACCACAAAGAGTAACCATCATCGGTTAGGATGAACAACAAGGTTAACTCTGCAAAAGAGAGAAATTAGGGTTTACAACTACCAAACACGGGGTAGAATACCATACTCTGGTGGGAATAAACACAAATTAGGGTTTACATCTACCGAATACTGGGTAGAAGACCAACAACTCTGCGTGGGGATGGAACGAATCACAAATCCGCACGGGAAACAAAATAGGGTTTATAATAAACCACAAACTGCTGGAGAGCAGGCAAATAGGATTTACGACTACCGACTACTGGGTAGAAGACCAACAACTCTTGCTTGAGGAATAAAAGGTATATAACCACAAATTCCGCCAAGAAGCAAGAACATAGGACTTACAACTACCGGTTACTGGGTAGAGGCCCAACAAAACTCCGCTGGGGATAAACGAATTGATGCCGGTTACCGGGCAAATCATTCATTTCTTCCACAGGGAAGCACAAGAAACAGCTGACAAAATGCCAATTCGGGATTGATCCGAAAAGACAGACTGAATCAAAACACGTCCTATGAGGATATAACTCAATAGGAAAATCCATCCCAATATATGTGTTGGGAGGAAACGGAAGAAACCGTCATCCACGAGGACATATCTCAGTGGGGAACTGCAGAAGGAAAGACAGACACTTTCTGTTTATGGGCTGACTCTATATGGAGAGATTAACCACCCAACATCTGCATGGGAAGATCTATAAAGAGATCTACAAAACCCATAGCAAGAGATATATGGCAAAAAAATGCAACATGAATATCTGAATGTTTTATGATTATGCGTGAATATGCGTGATTTGTGTTTGATGAATGCTGACAAAACAGACATATCTAACACAAACAGGCCCAGGAATCAAACGCCCGGTACTATACTTCCAGGGGAACCAATTGGAAAGCCAATCTGCTAGAGATCCACATGTTGTAAAGCAAAGATCTGCGGGTACTGCAGGGGATCAGGAGAATCCTGAGGATATCTGCAGGGAATCCCAGCATCAACTGAGAAACAAGAGTTCATGGCTCAACCAAGAACTGCTGCAAAAGCAACTCCAAACAACTCCGGGGAACCACCCACTGAAGGAGAATCATCCGAGTAGAATCTAACTGCACAAGCAACTCTACTGGGGAAAACTGTCATCTATCCTTTCGGAGAACAAACCAATGAGGGAGAAAGCACCACACAAGTAGATTCTGCAACAAGCCACTCTACTCGGGGAGAAAATACATCCGACGGATCACACAAGTAGATTCTGCAATAAGTCACTCTATTGAGGATCAAAAGTAATCAGGAAATCACTCCAATCTTTGGGATGCTAGAGCCACCAAACGACCCTTACTGGGGATTTAGAGAGCTTTCAACAGGCAGAAACTGCCACAACAACCATTCTGCAGACTAAGCTGAGAAAAATGGAAAGCAACCATGCTGAGGAGAGACATAACAACTCTGCTGGTGACTGCACTGGGGAGAGACTACTGCTGGAGAAGAACGCGAAGTCTTCAACAACATTTCTGCTTGCGACTATACTGGGGAACAACCCCACCAACAGCTCTGCTTGCGACAATGCTGGGGAAAGCGGTAAAGTACTGGGATATCAATCCACCAACCACTGAATCTACCACGAGGAGAACACCCATGCTGGGGAGATTACTGCTGGAGAAGAAACGAAGTCTTCAACAACACTCTGCTTAGGGAACAACCCTAACAAAAGCTCTGCTTGGGGAGCAACCCCAACAAAAAGCAGGATAAAGAGGATACAACCAATGCCAGGAATATGAACGAATGTCTTACCTGTTGGAAATCATGCCACCCTTGGGAGAGCGCTGAGAGATTCTTAAGTATCCTTTCATCATTGTGAATGTTCACTTTGTTTAAAACAACAATTTGAAAATTTTATTTGTTTAAAACAACGACATTTTATCAATTAAAACATGCAAAACATTTGTTGAATTGAAACAAATAAGAGTGCAAATAATTGGATAAAAGCTCAAATTTATTTGATGGAATGGTAGCCTGCAAATGGCAAGACTCCATAGATCTGTACAAATTTGAAATCAGTGATATATATTGGAAGAGGGCTACATTGAACATAATGATCCTTTCTCTACCAATTTGAATCTCGATGTATTCGAAGCTTCAGTTGATGACGAAAAGGCAGCTGCGGAACAGAAAGTCTTGTCAGGATGCAGTTACTTGCCAAATCCCTAATTTTTGCCTAGATTGCCCCAGGGTGAGGTACTCAATCTAGCGGGATGCAAATTTATTTTTTCAAGTCTCTAATTTTTGCCTGGATTACCCTTGCAGGTTATCCACCGAGACGCTCATTTTTGCCTAAGCCGCCCTTTCGGGTTTTCAACTTAGCGAGCCATTCTGTTTTTCATTTGCATATACTTTTTTTTAGGCAAAGTATTTCTTGACTGCATCTGAATTCACAGGACGAGTGAAATCCTCCCCATCCATTGTTGTAAGCATCAAAGCACCGCCTGAAAAGGCTCTCTTAACAACATATGGACCCTCATAGTTTGGAGTCCACTTGCCCCTGGAATCGGGCACGAAAGACAAGACTTTCTTGAGCACGAGGTCACCTTCTCGGAACACACGAGGCTTGACCTTCTTATCGAATGCTTTCTTCATTCTCTGCTGATATAACTGACCATGGCACATGGCAGTCAATCGCTTCTCTTCAATCAAATTCAGCTGGCCATAACGACTCTGAATCCATTCAACATCAGTCAACTAGGGACTTGAGGGTATAATTTTTCTTTTTTCTTTTTGAAAAAATTTTGAAATTTTTTTCCTGATTTTTGATTTTTTCATCTTTTTCACCCTCTTTTTTTTTTACATTACATTTGTAATGCCCCAGTTTGACTGTTTTGCTGATTCTCATGATACAGCTGAACGAGCTTTTTTGGTGCTCAAGAAGGCGGGTAATCTCATCAGGAATCCCCTTCAACATCATCCTCTGCTTCGAATACAAAGAATTCAAGATTGGGAGATGGCGTTGGATCATTATGTTCAATGGGTTTAGAAATCCCTGCATAATGATTTTGGATAATGAAGAGCTTTTGAATTTAAACAAGCAAATCATTTATGCAGATGAAAAGATTGTTTTCTTGTTTTTCAGGGTTTTTTGTGATCACTGATTTCATGCAAAAGCAAAAAGTGAAAACAAATGGAAAAACAAATGTTTAACAATGCATTAACTGAATGAAACATCATTGTATTAAATGCTGCCAACAATGTCATCACTTCTCCTTTTGGCATGGGAAAAGGGTTTTAAACAAAGTGAACAATTACTCTGATCTATGGATGACTGTAGGAACATCTACAGCGACCCAATTGTGGCAGACACCACCAGGAATGACGAAATTGTTCAAATCCTCTGCATCCTCTTCCAAGATAGCAGCAGCTTCTTCAGGTTGATCGTCGTGGATGAATCCTCCACTCGTGAACAAACCTTGCTCATTAAATGCCCCAGAACAGTAGCCAATGCCAGCCCGGGATCTATTGTCTTCAAGCTCAATCACCTTCCCCAAACCAGCAACTGCACCACATTCAATGGCCAGTTTCGCATCTTTGTAGGAAGAAAATGAAGGAGACTTCTTCTCAATTGGTTCATCAATAGATAAAGCTTGGAACGGAGTTCCAACTTCATCCTCAGCGTCAATATATGAGACAAGTGGCTAACCAGGAATAAATCCATCAAAAGCACTTAGTCCGGCGAATTATCCTCGAGTTCACAGCTCTCTTGCTCAATATGATCCATCAATCTGGCAGAGACAACGCAATGTAGTACCGGCGAGGTGCGTCTTCAAAATAAATGAAGAGCACAGGGATCAGACCACAGGACGGGAGACCGGAACAAAACACCCGCTTATGCAAATGATGCATGAAATGCTCGTGCATATGCTTGGTTTTTATTTCAAAGGGAACTCAAGGGTTTTACTTGCAAACCTTGAAATATTTACATTTTGATCGTATATGAGAATATCTCATCATATATATCAGGTGAAAAAATTTTCCCGGTTTTTCCATGTTTGAAAAGTTTTGCAAATAAACTCCTTTGAGTTCCTTGAAAATTTTCTTTTTATCTGATGATATGGATGCAGATGAATGCATGAATGCATGAATGCAACAATCACACTCAAGGATCAAGCAAGTCACACCAGACAAAGGTCGTGGGAAAGCTCGTTGTATCCCTAATATCAATCATCCATTTTGGTGGATTTAGGTTTTCACCTTATCAACACCCAAGTTCCATTAATATTAACGGTACATGAACCGGCTCGAACATCCTTAATATCAATCATCCATTTTGGCGGATTATGGTTTTCACCTTATCAACGCCCAAGTTCCATTGATATTAACGATGTTTGAACGACTCAACCACGAATCACGGGTTTGCTGAGAGTCACGAGCATGGAGTCTCGGTTAAGAACCACCCAAAGGGAGTGTACTAGGGTTTAAACCTGCCAGACATGTTCTACCAGAGGTTCCCATAATCATCGTCCCATCTCTCGGATATTATCGGAGGAACGAATACTCGTATTCCAAAAATATTCTCAAGAGAGACTCTTATGAGTGTAGTATCGCGTAACAATCGCATAAGATCTTACATCTGAACGACCTTCGCACTACGTCCTAAAAATAGGCCAAGATGGGCTTGGTAAACTAAGGTCCTTGGCTTCTAAGGCACATGATTGAAAGAATAATGCCTAACCACAAATAACTTGTGTGACATTACTAATCCAACATGACCTCCACCAAGTGAATGGACTCGCAAGTCAACTGGCTAAGGAATACTCCACCAGTCAACGAGACTGCGCCATTCTCCTATCCTAGAGTGCACTCGAGTTCGGGTATAGAACTCATCTCACAGAGATCACCAAAGCAAACAGCAATTGTATATCAAGCAATTCAAACATTACAATCAATACAGTTATCCCAAATTGTACAAAAATATGTCAAATAACACATAAACAATTATCATACAACAAGGGTGAAAAGTAGGCAATACCACCAGGGAAGGTCTAATAAGAATCCCCAGCAGAGTCGCCACTTTTCTGTAGCGGTGTATTCGACGCTATATGATTTATTGATTAAACCATAAGCAAAGCATACAATGAATCGAGTCGCCACTGCACTTTTATTTATCCTAAGGACTGGTTAAAAAGCGAACAAAAACCTAAGAAGTTTTACACGTAGAAAACCAATAAAAAGATCAGAGAGTCTGGGTAAGAGGTAAATTACGCAATGGGAAGGTGTTAGGCACCCATCACGTCCTAGGTACTCCTAGGGAGCCCTTTTCACACTTGTTGTATAAAAATGTTTATTTGTTTTGACATATTGTGCAAACATGAATGGGATGATGAGAAAAGAATATACAAGTTAGTTATTTTTTGTGTTTGAACGGATGAACCCGTTGCCTACGTACCTTCCATCAAAGGTAAGGATCAAAACGCCGTAGTTCGGCTAAAAGATTTCCAAAAATTAGTGAGTTCATTTTAAAACACAAGCATTAAGGCTTTTCATTACCAATGGGAGAAAACTCAACCTGAATCAACAATCCACCATGCGAGGACGACTTCAACATACTAGTGAGGGGTTAACCCTATAATAAGTATGGAAGACTTACAATCAACTCACTAAGGATAAGGTAAGATTTACATCAACCACTATGGTAATTAAAACCTAAGGCTAATGCATGAAAACATATTAACAGTGGACAAGGCCACAAAACAATTGAATGTGTGAGGTTAATTGATTATGAGTATTCACAAAATATGGTCAAGGTATGATTAAGATTGATTCAAAGAAGTGTTATGAAAAGTGAAGTTTGAAAAGTCAAGGACTTATGGTCCAAGTTTCTAATTTGAAAAGAGATGAGAATGTTTGCACAACATGCATTTACAAGTTTTTAAAAGTCAACAAGTGAAAAGGGGTTTTGAAACAAAAAGGGTGTGGATGATGGAATGTAAAACTCCCTAGAAGTTCACCTCTTGAAATCATATAGAAGATGATTCAAGTGTGTCCTTAGGAATGAGGCAACAAAGCAAGTAAGGAAATAAAAGCAAGGTGATACCGGATGCCATCAATGGACTTATACCAATCTCATAAACAAAAGCGGATACCGGATACCAATAAATGGATTTACACCAATCTCCTAAAACAAAAACAATGATACCGGATGCCATCAATGGACTTATACCAATCTCACAAAGCAAAAGCGGATATCGGATACCAATAAATGGGTTTACACCAATCTCCTAAGGTAAAATAAAACTTGGATGTCAGATGCCAATCTATCTAGACTTATACCAACCTCCAAAGGATGATCATGGGAGTACAAATGCCAACAACATGGTCTTACAATTGCATCCTCACATATAACAAACAAACAAGCATTTAAGCAATGGACATGAGTAGCCAAGTGAGATGGTCTTACACTCTATCCCTTCCAAATCATAGGAACAATGGCCAATGAATGGACTTACAGTTGTCCTCAATGGGTAAACTCAAACAAACCACAAGGGTATGCAATAATGATCATGCTATAATGAACAATTAATGATGATAAATGCACAAAGGCAATCAAGCAAATATGTACAAATGCAACAAACAATCAATCAAACAAAGTCATTTAGCACCCACTATAACCAAACAATCAGGCTCAATCAAAGGGTTAGACTTAAAAAGTCAACTGGAATAGGGTAAATGGTGCTCTTAACCTTGACATTGAGAGCCAAGGTGAAGCAGATGAAAGGATATGAGGGGTGTGCCTCATCACTCTTATCCCTGGTCAAGGAGAGCATTGAATATCAGAAGGTGTGGGAGTTCAGAAAGATGGAACTCTCTCCACAAATTAAAGACTCGATAGATCTTGGGTTTTTACTCACTATGTATCAACACATGTGGTGTGAGCAAGGTGAGTGACTCACAGAATAGTAGGAGATAGGCTACATATCTCTTTTGTCTACCAATTGCCTCACATGAGGTCTTTTCCTGCTTGGGGACAAAGTTAAACAATCACAAACATTGCCTCTTAAGGAGGACTTCAGGCAGGTGCCTGGCTAAGTAACAAGCCAGGTCTTCCAGACTACATGGAGACAAGAGAGTCTACCTCAATGCTTAAGCAAAGCAAAGCAATAGCAAGTTCTCGAAGGAACTAAAGCAACTATGGTACCTCTTGGAGATGCAGCTCTGGTTTTCGTGCGAATCAAGCCTCCAATTGCAAAAACAGATGGCCTATGATGTTGTAAAGGATGAATGCAAGTGGAATCTTAGCTCAGTAGTGCTTGATGATGAGGAAACTTCAAAATGCCATGGATGAGCAAGGTTCCAACAGTCGCGATTTAGCCAAGTTCTTCCGTAATTCTCCTTCAACAGTTGTCCAATTATACCTGCCAATGATAAACACTACAAGAACAAGCACGAAGCACAGTGAAATTTGATGAATCAAAGTGAAAAATGTGTGAGAAAAGTTGAGAGAATTTTTGGAGATTTTTGATTTGGATCTGAAATTCTGATTGTGGATGCTGAATTTCTGTTATGATTAAGGCTATATAGTCCTGTTAATCCAACTGTTAAACATGATTAAGCAAATTGGAAATGGATTAGTGAGATGCTCATGTTATGTCATTTGGCCAAAATGCCCCTTTTTCAATTTGAACCAATGGAACAGTGCAATTCATGTTTAAGCAAACCCAATTTTCTGTTTGAAAGCCATTTGAATTGATTTGGCATGAAAATTGCATGTACTTTTCAAATTCATTATTTTTCCCACCAAAACTTAATTGGTTCACTTGAAAAATGACCTTTTTATGTGATGCTTTTTGATGAAATGTGATGATGGATCATGATAGTTCATGTCAAATGGGATTTGCTCAAAAAAGAATCACCCAATTTGGCCAAATGGTTCAAGAGTTATGCCTCCTTGAAGTTCAACTTTTTCTGAAAATGATTTGATCATAACTTGCCAACCACACATGAGAAATGAGTATTCTTGGACTTTTTGGAAAGGTGAGAGCAAGATCTTCAACTTTCATGTTGGAAAAAATTTGATTTGAAGCTTGCTTGATGATGTAAAGTTGAGGAGAAGGACTTTCCATTTTGGGCAGTTGAAAATTACAGGTCTTTACTATTTTGGGAAACTTTTTGTCTGACCTCAAGTCCTTCACTGTGGATGTTTGACAGGTTATATGAGGCTTGTATGGACATGAAATAGACCTTTCCAACCATCTCACACCCTCAAATCCCTGATTAAATGCACAGTTGACCACAATTGACTTTGCTAGGGTTTTGGTTGACTGAGCCATGTTCTGCTGAATTTCAAGTCTCTACCACTTGAGATCTTGATACCAAATGATGTCACAACTCATATGAACTCTTAATGAATGATCATGGTGCCCAAATTCTTGAAGAATGGCCACCATCCATTGCTCAATGAATGATTTGACTGTCTTGACCTAGTTTGCTTCATCTGCAAGTAACATGGTTAGATGACAATATTTTTGTACTTTTGATAACCCACCCACTAGGAGGGAGGCAAGGTGTACAATGATCCTTGAGGCAAATGAATGATATGATATGATATGATGAGGGATCTTAGGGCAAAAATTGGGGTCTCACAATAACCTAATTGAACTAAAATCTCAAATAAATCTCAAATCAATTAATAAATTGATGAGAATATTTTTCATAGATCTATCATCATTCAAAGAGGTTGGAAAAATATTTTTGTATTTTTTGGATATCAAAAACTAATTAAAATGAATTAAAAATAACCAGAAAAGAGAAAATTACTAAAAAAATAGCAAATGATAAAATAAAAAATATTAAAAATCATTTTTAGAAACTAGAAATTAAAAGAGAAATAATGCAATTGGTCCCATAATTTTTGGACCAATAATGAGAGAGATATGAATTTTAGAAATAAAATGGAATTAAAAGAAATAAAAGAAAACAAAATCAGAAATTAAAAAAAGAGAAAAAACACGGAGCGTTGGATGATAGCTCATTAATTGAGCTGGCACATCACATGGCTCCTGAGCGCGTGTCCACCAAACACCAAGGTCAATGCAATCACACCTAGCCATTAATTAGGTCATAACACTGAGTGGATCAGATTGAATCTAGAAAACGCAATGGACGGTCCTGATCTGATCTGGAGACCAGACGGTGGCCAGCGCCACCGTCTTCTTCGGCCAACCTCCGACCAAACTAGAATTTGCAGAAATTAAAACATCAACCAAAATGCACGATCCAGGTACCATTCGAAAGCTTGGGTGATGTACATCACCCCTGTACCACTCAATTCCACTCTAGATTTCTAGATTGAGTGAAATCAGAGGTGGAAATTCTGTGGTGTTCAAGTGAACTCAATGATTTTCAAAAATTGAAAGCACAATAATGTTGCCTCTATGTAGAGGACTTCAGATCACACAATAACAAAGCAAATGGAACAATGTATGAGCTGGTTCGAAGCAAAATGCAGTTGAGGAAAACCTTTGAATTATGAGGAATTGAGTCAAGATCCTTGGGTTCTTTTGCAAATAGAAAGCTCTATGGATCAAGGTGAAGAGGTCTAGGAACTTTTAGATCTAAGAAAACAGTCGAGGAAACTGAATTCTAGATCTGAAACTTGAGAGAAAAAAGAGAGAGTTCCTTTGGTGTGAGGGTGAGATTTCAATTGCACAGCATGTAGGGCGCCTTAAGGTTGAGAAATTATGAAGCCAAGGCCTTGTATTTATAGATGAAGGGAGCTGCAAGCATGATCAAAATCGTGTGCATGGGAGAAAAGGGCCTCCATGCATGGGCCTGTACAGGCGCATGGAGGGCCCAATTCTGATTGGAATTGCAAGCTATTACCAAATTAAGATGAAATGGACGTGCAGAAATGAGGTCATAAGCTTATGCAATGTATTTTCAATGAGTTTCCAAAAATGCACCTAATCTTTCCCCTCTTCGAAAATGATGCTTCCAAACATAAAACATAGCCTTATGGATAATGGTTGGAAAGCTTGTTGTATAAGGAACAAATTCTATGTTGATCAAAACTACAATTGGGCCTTGGAAATTAATGAAAATTGAGCTTGAAGTGTAGGGTGCAAAACATGCATATGTGAAATTTCCAAAATTGACCAATGTTCAAACCCTTCTATTTCAATGATGCAAGCTCCAAATGACAAAATATTCAACATGAAAGTTATATATCTTTTCAATTAAATAAATTTGGACTTAAATTTTGCATCATTTGGAGTTTTTATGAAGAAGTTATGGGCACTTGAATTGGACTTTTTCACATTTCAATGCATTTGGTCCAAAGTGACCTATAATGTTTTGCATTATCACATGTATTTCTTTTACGATTTTGTAATTTTGCTCAACATAACATTTTAATTAGACACAACAATATTTCCAATTCATTAATTCCCACCTCAAGATCATGAAAAATGAAGGAGTTATGTCCTTGGGAAGGTGACCCTAAATTAGGGTTTCAGTCAAAATGACCTATAGTGTCTTGGAATGGATGATGACCTTCCAAGCTTCAAATCCATTTTTGATGAACATGAAAGTTGTTCCTATTGTCCTTACAAACATTTATTCTCTTGGGGTCATCTCCATTTGACTAACACATAAAACGTTAGGTCTCAGTGCATTTCAAAATAGTCAAATGAATTGACTGATCAACTTCTCAAGTCCACACCTCATATCTTGATGAATTGATGATTGAGTACACTCAAATAAGTTTAAATATGCATGAAATGATGAATGAAAGAACTTCCCTTGATTTTATTTGACCATGGGCTGAGGTTGCTTCATGAGCAAGGCACAGTTGATGAACAGATGAATTAGGGTTTCCTTGGAAAACAAACCTCAAGCCCCTTGCTTTGCTTTGATAAAAATGATGAATTGAGATACTTGGGAGGCATATTTGAGGGATGAGAGCTTTGGGAACCATTGCCATGTTTGCTTTCATCTTCTCTTGACCATATCATTGCACAAAGGATCTCTTAGAAGCTTTAAACCTTGTGACTGCTCAAGCTACAAACAAAAGATGTTAGTGACATATTTTTGTGCTTTTGGTTAGTGAATAAGATGAGAGAAGCAATAATATACAATTCAAGCATGCTTGGTGATCTCAAACCACTCACAAGAGGTCCCACCCAAAGGCAAAGGGAACCAAGATGCTTATGATCCTTGAGGCTATGCAAATGCAATGTTATTATGCCATGAGGGATCTTAGGGCCAAAATTAGGGTCTTACAACTGGGTAGAAGGCCACAAAATCCGCTGGGGAAAGATGGACAATTACTGGTTACTGAGAAATTGAACAACTAAACCATAGGGAACTGCAGGGGATAACAAGAAAGGAAGTCAGTCTAAGAACAAACTAGAAAGACACAATCAAACAAGACTCAACCTGATGAGGAGATAACTCAGGGGAGTAATTCCCATCCCAATACACACTTGGGGAGGAAACTGAAACAAATACCATCCACGAGGACATAACTCGGTGGGGAATAAAGAAGGAAAGATAGATACTTTCTGCCTATGAGGCTGACTCTATATGGAGAGATCAGACACAAACATCTGCTTGGGGAAGAACATTTCACCAATAGCAGCAGATAACAAGCAAAGATATATGGCAAAGAAATGCAATCATGAATATTTGAATGCTATGATTATGCATGTATATGATTTGTGTATGATTAATGCTGACAAACAGACATGTCTAACACAAACAAGTCCGAGAATCACGACCGGACACTCGGTAAACGTCTCGACAAGAATGGCAAAGCCTATTGGAGAACTCAACTTGGGAACAACCCGAGCAAGATGAAAATAAATCATCATGGATATCAAACCCTATTCCAAAGCTACACTCACTGAGGATACAAAGAAGATGTATTCAGGAGAAGCGAAAGAAGATAATCAAACAAAGAACTCAAACTCTGGTGGGGATTGTCTCTAGAATAAGAGTAAACACGGGAAGACGTCAACCACAATTGGGGATAGGCAAAGTCAAAGCTTCCAATTGCAAGAGGTAACACTCTGCACAGGAAAAGTCTTCCAGGAGCAACAATCTTGACATAAGGAAGACGCAGAAAATATGTCCGGGAGTTTCCATCCACTCTCTCGGGGATAGGTGGTTAAAACACAATAAGATCCACCGGAGAAGAAACTCTACCGGGGAAGCTTATCAAGGGATGATATGAAACTCTGTGGGGAACAACCACCAACCAGATGCACATCAAACAAAACACTCCATTCTATCTGCTGGAGAGGAAACTCTGCAAAAGGGGAAAAAATAGCATTGTGCTCCACTAGGGAAGGAAATAAACATCTTCAACACCAGCTTTCAATGCTAGAAGAAATCTTCAGACCCGGAGAAGATACCATCATCAAACTCGGATCAGGCACCCTACTGGGGACAGGCTGCAAATGTTCTCAAAGGAATTACCCTGGTGGAGGACATTGGAAATGAATCCTTCGTCAACAAACGACATGCTAGGGATGAAAAGGGAAACAAGCCCTTCATCGATTGCTCTAGGCAACTTTCTGCTGAGGAGACAATTATCTGGAAAGATAGCTCTGCAGGGAACACATGCTTACTCTGTTGGGGACTTCTACTCATGCTGGGGAAAGACAAACCTCCTCGTGAGTAGAATAGCATATCAACTTTTATCAATCTATAAGGGATTTTAGGTCAGTCCACACAAGGGATGACAACCATATAATTGATAAAACACAAATGCTAGTGCCTGATATAGAGGGATACACGTCTCCAAAAGATCCAGGCAAGAACTGGAACAGAAGGGATCATCCACGGATCAACCATACAACCAATCATGGATTCGCTAAGACTATGCGGAGGAAACAAGCGTGTATTCACAAACAAACTATCCGGGAATACGTTGGATGAACATCCACAAATTCTGCTAGGGGAAAGCAATCCAATAAGATAGATCAATCCACTATCATCAAAGAGAACTTCTCAGATCATATTCTTTGGGAAGCTGATGATGTACTATTCTTTCAGCGCTCGCTGGGGAGACAACTTGAAAGCTAATGAAGAGGATATAAAAATGCCAGAATATGAACAAATGTCTTACCCTTTGGTGATCATACTTTCCTTGGGAAAGCGCTGAGGACATCCCACTTATCCTTTCAGTCATTGTGAATATTCATTTTGTTTAAAACAATTTATTTATGAAATCTTTATTTGTTTAAAACAATGATATTTATCAATTAAAACATGTAAACATTTGTTAAACAGAAACAAATAAGAGTGCAAAGAATTGGATCAAGGCTCAATTTTATTTAAAGGAATGGTAGTCCGCAAATGGCGAGACTCCATGGATCTTTAAAAATTTGAAATTGGTGATATACATGGAAAAAGGGCTACATTGAACATAATGACCGTTTCTCCACCAATTCTGAATCCACTGTATTCGAAACTTTAGTTGATGATGACTGAGCGAGAATCTTTGACAGACAACAGCTGTAGAACAAAGTCTTGTCAGGATGCAGTTACTTGCCAAATCCCTAATTTTGGCCTAGATTGCCCCAGGGTGAGGTACTCAATCTAGTGGGATATATATATCTTTTTTTTCATGTCTCTAACTTTTGCCTGGATCTCCCTTTCGGGTTTTCAATCCACCGAGACGCTCATTTTTACCTAAGTCGCCCTTTCGGGTTTTCAACTTAGCGAGCAATTCTGTTTTTATTTTTATGCGAAGTATTTCTTGACTGCATCTGAATTCACAGGACGAGTGAAATCCTCCTCATCCATAGTTGTAAGCAACAAAGCACCGTCTGAAAAGGCTCTCTTAACAACGTATGAACCTTCATAGTTTGGAGTCCACATGCCCCTGGAATCGGGCGCGAAAAACAAGACTTTCTTGAGCACGAGGTCACCTTCTCGGAACACACGAGGCTTGACCTTCTTATCAAAGGCTTTCTTCATCCTCTGCTGATACAAATGACCATGGCACATGGCAGTTAATCTCTTTTCCTCAATCAAATTCAATTGGTCATAACGACTCTGAACCCATTCAGCCTCAGTCAACTTGGCTTCCATCAAGACTCTCGTTGATGGAATCTCAACCTCTACAGGGAGAACAACCTCCATGCCATATACAAGAGAGAAAGGGGTTGCCCCTGTTGAAGTGCAGACGGATGTACGATAGCCATGCAAAGCAAATGGCAGCATCTCATGCCAATCTTTGTACGTAACAACCATCTTCTGGATAATCTTCTTGATGTTCTTGTTAGCAGCTTCAACAGCCACATTCATCTTGGGTCTATAGGGAGAAGAATTATGACGTTCAATCTTGAACTCGCTACACAACTCTTTCATCATCTTATTGTTCAAGTTAGATCCATTATCAGTAATGATCTTGTCTGACACACCATATCGGCATATGAGTTGGTTCTTGATAAACATCACAACCACCTGCCTGGTCACATTTGCATACGATGCCGCTTCGACCCACTTGGTGAAGTAATCAATAGCTACGAGAACAAAACGGTGACCATTTGACGCCTTAGGTTCAATCATGCCAATCATGTCAATTCCCCACATGGAGAAAGGCCATGGTGAGGAAATAACATTCAGAAGTGTTGGGGGAACATGAATCTTGTCCACATAAATCTGACACTTGTGGCATTTCTTCCCATACTTGTAGCAGTCGGACTGCATTGTCAGCCAATAGTAGCCTGCTCTCAACATCTTCTTAGCCATAGCATGTCCATTTGAATGAATACCAAATGAACCCTCATGGACCTCAGTCATCAACAGGTTTGCTTCGTGTCTATCCACGCATCTGAGCATAACCATGTCAAAATTCCTCTTGTAAAGCACATCACCATTAAGGTAGAAACTGCCAGATAATCTCCTCAAAGTCTTCTTATCTTTAACAGATGCCCTAGGCGGGTAAGTCTGACTTTGAAGAAAACACTTAATATCATAGTACCACGGCTTATCGTCTTTTACCTCCTCAACGGCAAACACATGAGCTGGTCTATCCAAGCGCATCACAGTAATATTTAGAACTTCATTCCAATAATTGAAGCAAGCGTAGCGAGAGCATCCACCATCTGATTCTCATCTCGAGGAATATGATGGAAGTCAACTTTGGTAAAGAAAGTTGAAATCCTCCTCGCATAATCTCTATATGGGATGAGGCCAGGCTGAGTCGTCTCCCATTCACCCTTAATCTGATTAACAACCAGGGCTGAATCGCCATAAACATCAAGATGTTTGATCCTAAGATCAATACATTCTTCCAAACCCATAATACAAGCCTCATACTCCGCCATATTATTTGTGCATTTGAAAGTTAGCCTTGTTATAAAAGGAAAATATGTGCCTTGATGAGTAATAATCACTGCCCCAATACCATTTCCATACTGATTAACATCACCATCAAACACCATACCCCATCAGGAACCAGGCTCTGGCCCTTCATTGAGCGTAGGCTCATCACAATTTTTCATCTTCAAATACAGAATCTCCTTATCAGGGAAGTCATATTGCACGGACTGATAATCTTCAATTGGTTGATGCGTCAAATGATCAGCCAAGATACTACCTTTAATAGTTTTTTGAGCTCGATACTCAATATCATACTCAGATAACAACATCTGCCAACAGGCAATTCTCCCAGTTAAAGCAGGCTTCTCAAAGATATACTTGATTGGATTCATTTTGGATATCAACCAAGTTGTATGATTCAACATATACTGGCGTAAGCGCTTAGCAGCCCAAGCCAAAGCACATCATGTCTTCTCAAGCATTGAGTACCGAGACTCACAGTTGGTGAACTTCTTACTCAAGTAGTATATTGCATATTCTTTCTTTCTTGATTCATCTTGCTGACCCATGACACAACCCATGGAATCATCAAGCACAGTTAAGTACATAATCAACAGTCTCCCTTCAACAGGCGGAGACAGAATCGGAGGCTCAGATAAATACTCTTTGATATTGTCGAAGGCCTTTTGGCAATCCTTGGTCCAATCATGACGCAGATCTTTCTGGAGGAGCTTGAATATAGGCGCACACGTGGCAGTCATGTGGGATATAAATCTCGAAATGTAATTCAAGCAACCAAGAAAACCTCGGACTTGCTTCTCAGTTTTGGGTGCAGGCATTTCTTGTATTGCTTTGACCTAGGCAGGATCAACCTCAATACCTCTCTCGCTGACAATAAAGCCCAATAACTTTCCGGAACGGACTCCAAATGTACACTTGTTCGGATTCAGGTGGAGTTTGTACTTCCTCAAACGCTGGAATAGCTTCAACAAGTATAATATGGACATGGCTCCCGATCGCATGCAGTTGAGAGCTTTATCTAAGGAAAGTAACGAATCCTTCAGGAGGTATGCCTAAAGGTGGAGAGAGTTAGCGACTTGCGTTGAGCCACCACTCTTAGACAAAGAATTGATGGAATTATTCAGGGACACCCTGCAAAGTCCATACTTCAAAAGGATGATTAGCAGCGCAGCATCAGACTTCGCTCACATAGTGATAATTGGAGAACGTGTCGAGAGTACCCTAAAAAGTGGAAGAATCCAAGGTGCTTCGAGCAACCAAGCTAGCGAGACAGAATCCCTCAGCAATTCCCAAAAGGAAGAGGATAATGAAATAAATGCAGTCATGGCAGATGTTGGGTATTCTCACAATGCACCAGCCAGACCTTATGGTTCTTCACCTTCTCAGCAATCACCATTTCCAACACCATGTTATCCTTATAGGCAACCGACAAGGCCTAGAGCACCATTCAAGCAACCATGGACTGTTCCTTATACAAATCAAAGACCTTGTGGTCAAGGATATCAGAATCAGCATCTGAACCAGCATAGACCTCGAAACAATATGGAAAGAAGGAATGCTCCTCTCGATCCAATTCTTATATCATACAGTCAACTTCTGCCATATCTGATTCAAAGCTCGCTGGTGGAGCCCAAGCCTCTCAGGCCATTGTCAGAACCATACCCACCTGGATATGATCCTGATGTGCAATGTGGATATCATGTCGGAACAATAGTGCATTCAACTGAAGACTGCAATGCTTTCAAGGCTAAAGTGCAAAAATTGATCGACAAAAGGTACATATCCTTTTCAGAAGGAAGCCTGTTGGTGCACGTTAATCTCTCGTCAGAATGAGTTCAAAGATTTCATAGAGTATCTTCTAATGCCAGTAGTTCAGACAGGAAGACATCCTCAACACTGGCAATCGTTGGACTGATTTGTTTCTATTTTTGCATTTGTAGTTTCTTTGTTGTTAAAAGCTGCTTGTGTTTAAACATTGTTGTTTTTAATGGTAATATTGATGAAGTAATGATGCATGTTTTGAATTAATTATCTCGCATTCGCTCATTTTTCTTCTCTTATATCAAAAAGAAAAAAAATACATCAGTGTTTCTCCCATTCACTTTTCTTTATCATAACCTTTGTTTTAGCAAAGATTTGAGGGAGGATGACGAAAACAAGATACCCATAATTGCTTACTATATGCTTTCGGATAAAATCCTGCTGATGATGTACATGCATTGTTTCAAATCCCCAAACACTGGAGAGATAAGGAGTTAATCCCTAGTCAACCACTTCGAGCCTAGAAGTAGGAGTTTCTTTTGGATCTAAAAAACCTTACATTAAACCTGGGGTAGGGTAGTGTTCAGTTAATCTAACTACACATTCGGATTACAAGACGAAATATCCTGTCTGAGGATCAACCACATGATATTCTTCGCACACATCCTTAAGTGTCGAAGGAACCTTGCAAAATCCAAAAGTTATGTTGGTTGTTCTCCGAATGACCAAATGACTTGGCAACCACATTCTAAAAAAGGGAATCAATAAAAAAGCCCGCTAAGTCGATACCCCAAAAGGAGACTTAGGCAAAAACCGGGGCAATCCCGATGGACTAAAGCTTCAAAAAGCGGTCCATGCAAAAGTTAGGGATCAAAACAAAAATCAAAGGAGGTCACGAAAACCCTCAACAAAATAAAAACAAGATTTATTGACCACCATATCAAGAATCAAAGGGTCACCAATATCCATGAAGAGCAAAATAAAGTGTCTGTCATTTCAAGAGATTCGTACACCTTCAAAATTCTCTTAAAAGACGAATGTGTATGTTGAATTAACTGAACGTAGGACTGGAGTTTATCAAGAAGAAGGGTGGGTACAGAAACAATTTTGAGCCTCATATCCTTTGTTTCAATAACCATGAACCAAGCCACGTTACAACCCTCAAAAGACCTAATTGAGGTAGGGTTATTTCCGAAAGCATATTATAGAAAAGTTGTGTAAACTGACTCCTAAAGGTTTGCTAATATTCAACATCAATGTCATTATTCTTGTTATGTCTTTCACACTTTAAATTGCTAAATCAGCATTACATTTGGACTCATGGTCCACTCGTCACACACTATCACATCATTCCAATAAATGATTCTTTTTCAAAACTTGCATGAGTATCGCATTAAAATTACCATTTCTGAACAAACAATTTTAACTGCAAGACAGTACTTGACATCAGGGAAATTCCAACAATAAGGAACAATCAGAGGAACTTGGACATTCATTGGTGCTGACCCGAATCAAGACTACCTCACAACCCACGAATCAGGTGCATGCCACCCAGAACATCAAGTTGATCATAGGAAAATTACTCCAAGAATTGGTAAGTCTTAAACAGTCTCCAACATTTGTTAATAAATGTGCAAATCATTTGAAGAATCAGTTGATCCAGAGCAAATCATCTTAGAATTCTATTAACTAGGGGCAGATCACCTAGAGGTTCTGGTGGCCAGGGGAAGACCCCTTCAATATTCAGTTAGGGTGAGTTAAATCGCTTCAACGCTCATACCGGGGAAAGCTACCTCAAGAGCACAGAAAAGTCAACTGCTCCAAGAGTCGATTAACCAAGGATAAATCCTTTCATGGATCAAAATTCTGGGGCAATCCATCTCCAAATTATGGTACATTTGCTGTCAAAATCCTTTCGAGGTAAACATTTTGCATAGACCCATCCCATTGGGGCAAGATGAGTCATACAAGAGCAAGTTCTCTCCATGTTTTCAAGCAGTTCAAGAAAAACCTTTTTCACACGTCATCAACTGCAGAGTTCCGGATGAGTGTCGGGGAATCATGCTACCACCCATCCAATAACCTTTCGATAGATAAGAAGCCTTGTTGCAAAGAACCTTCTCTTCCAATACCCGCGCATGAGGCATTTTGAAAGCCTTCAAATCATTGCATAAATCATCCTCATGCATTAGTCATGTCGCTTTTCTCTAGCATAAAACCATGCATATCATATCATTTACCGGGCCTAACCCCATAACATGAACTTGGCATCAAAAAGCCTTGAAACACAAAATCTGACACCGAAGCCCAGTTCCCGTCTAGCAATTTATGTCAAAGTGCAGTTCTCGTCTGACAATTCACTTCAAAGCCCAGCTCTCGTTTGGCAATTTATTTCAAAGTCCAGTTCCCGTCTGGCAACTTATTTCAAAAGCCGAGTTCCCGTCTGGCAAACCTTTTTCAAAAAACCAGTTCCCGTCTGGCAATTTATTTCAAATCCCAATTCTCATCTGGCAATTTATTTCAAAGACCAGTTCTCGTCTGACAACTTATTCCAAAGTCCAGTTCCCGTCTGGAAAACTATATCAAAAATCAGTTCTTGTACGACAAATCATTTGCCAAATATCAGTTCTCGTCTGGAAAATTATCTCTTAATACCAGTTCTCGCCTGGTAAATTATCTCTTAATACCAGTTCTCGTCTGGTAAATTATCTCTTAGTACCAGTTCTCGTCTGGTAAATTATCTCTTAATACCAGTACTCGTCTGGTAGGTCACCTATTTCGATACCAGTTCTCGTCTAGTAGTCAATTATTTTCACCAGTTCTCGTCTGGTAGCCTACTTTAAAAATCAGTTCCTGTCTGATAAACAAAAACAAATTCAGTCTCGTCTGACATTTCAATTATTTTCACCAGTTCACGTCTGGTAACATATCCTTCAAGTGCTGGCCTCATCTGGCAGTTCAATCTCCTTCACCAGTTCTCATCTGGAAGTTCCCATTTAAAGTCCAACCTCATTGGCAATCAAGAATTAAACCCTACAAAAACATCCAATTACCCAGTTGCATTCCCACATGCATCACACGAATCATCCATACATGGTTTTCCTACCAAATAGAAAATTCAAAAAAACACAGTCATATCAATCATCAGCATACTCATGCATAACACTCCCATAAAATGGGAAGCTCAACAAAATAAAAAAAGTCATTCGCATTCCTACATGCATAGCCAAATATCCCCAGCAAATTGCATATTTGCATACATCCCATGCATGGAAATCCCACCTAAAGTTGGACGTCATACAAAAATCAAATATAAAATGTCAGGATCCAAGGTCATTCATGTATATCTTGGACATTCCTCATTCCAAATGAAGTTATTACCCTACATATGCTCGTGGGATTATATCTTAGTAAATCATTTTTTCGACACTACGATTAATAATGATATTCCCAGCAATTTTCTTTACAATCATCGCTCCTAAGTAGAGGTTACCCTAAAAAGTCTCTTATGAGCTTTTTCCCCTGCAGAGAATTTCCAGTAAGTCTCCCTCAAAAGGAGTCTTTTCTTAAAATTCCCCCCAACAGATGAATATTCGAGATACTGCTTCATTTATCTGAATAATCCATTTTTACTGTTTTAGGTGCTACTTCATCAATATGAAGAGTCTCATTTCAGAGTTTTTAGAGATACTTCTCTAACTATCCTCGGAGAGTCTTAGATTCAATTAAGGTATCTTTCCCCTGCTGGAATATATTAATTCTATCATATAAGATGTTGCTTCGACTCGATACAGAGAATCTCATTTTTACTGTTTGAGATACTGCTTCATCAATATGAAGAGTCTCATTTCAGATTTTGTTTGAGATACTGCTTCATTTATCCAAAGAATCTCATTTGTCTATTTGAGACACTGTTTCGTTCATTTGAAGAATCTCATTTGGTTTCAAGATACTGCTCTAGTATCCTTGGAGAATCTTAGATACGATTGAGGTATCATTCCCTTGTTGGAATATCTTGATGATATCATGTAAGAAACTGCTCCGTTTGATCCCCAGAGAATATCATGTTTTCTGTTCAAGACAATGTTCTGCTAATTTTCAAAAGTCTTAGATACCATTAAGGTATCGCTCTATTGTTGGAATATCTCGATCATGGCATCCAAGATGTTGTCCCGATAATTCCCAGAGAGTCTTAATTGTTTTATTTTACCTTTCGATAACCTTTTCTTACTATATTTCTCACTGCATTTTATTTCCGCATTTCTTCCTTACATTTCAAAGGACAAAATTCAGGTCTTTTAAGTATTTAATTATCTTCCATCGCGAATGTACGAAGACTGCTGTTATTCGTACTTTCTGGTTCAAGGTAATTAAATAGGGGCAGTTGTCATACCCCAATTTTGTCCCTACCCCGATACAATTTTCATCTGATCCATGACCCTACTGCACATGCATACATTCATTATTTCTATAAAAAAAATGGGTAACCGGTTACCCTAATCAGGGTAACCGATTACCCAGACCAAAAACTGAATGTTTGGCCATTTGGGGCTGTGTAACCGGTTAATCTAATCAGGGTAACCGATTACACCTGTGCAGACAGCAAAAACAGCTCTGTTTTTTACCCAGAGGACCTTTTGGTTCACCCACTTCAACCCCTTTGCTTCCCCTATAAATAGAGCACTATCTCACTCATTTTTCAAGCTTGAAAGCCAAAAAACCTCTGTCCAAATCACCTTCAAGCTCTCTCTTTACAACCTAAACCTTAACTCACCCAAACCCTCTTTTCTTCTTTGAACCACCAAACCACCATGTAAAAATACACCATTTCCACACAACAACAACAGTAGCAAACTTCTAACCTTCACTTACATAATCATTCACCATATAAACATACACCTTCCTTCTTTTCCATTTTCCTACCACAACAACCATAGCCACCGTCTTCCAAGCTTTTTGTTTCATTCTCAAACCCAAACACAACAATAACCTAGTTTTGACACCACACTCTTGGTAATATTTTGGACTCAAACTCTTTAATATTTTTTGGTTTTGTTTTATGTTTGAAAATGAGTTTTTACTCTTGGGTTGTATTTTGAGAGAGATTTGAGCCAACTTTGAGACAAGTGTTTTTGTTGGGTTTACACTCTTTTTCGGGATTTTTTTGCTCTTACTACTTTTTATCCACCATTTTCAATCAAACCTTTTTTCTTTTTATCATTTAATATTTATTGTTGACTTGTTGTTACATTTATGTGGTTGATGAGTTTTATTAGATCATGACCATGGTTGTTTAGAGTTGATTAAATCTTCAATACTTCAAACCTATTAATGGTTGATCAATAGATCATTCATGATACTTTGAGGCATTGATAGATTGCCTCTATTTCAACCATGCTTGGGTCATTTGATACATAGATGAAACCATTTCCTTTACATTGTTTCTTGTTATCATTTAATATTTATTGTTGACTTGTTATTACATTGATTTGGTTGATGAGATCTATTAAATCATGGCCAGGTTGTTTAGAGTTGATAAAACCTTCAATGTTTCAAACCTATTAATGATTGATCAATAGATCCTTCATGATACCTTGAGGCATTGATAGGTTGCCTCTATTTCAACCATGATTGGGTCATTTGATACATAGATGAAACCATTATCTTTACATTAACTTGTTATTCTATTTGCTTATTGTTATTCTACTAACCACTAACTACTAATTCCTAACATTTATATTATTGCACTTTAATTCCTTGCAATTTATTTTATTGTTACTAACCATTAACTACTAACTTCTAACATTTATATCATTGCATTTTAATTCCTTGCAATTTATTTTATGTTCACTAACCATTATTATTGTAATATTACCATTCTTTATCTTGTGATTTACTTTTATGTCATTACCTTGTAATTTACATGCAAGTACTCATTATCATCATCATTGTACAAACTCATCATGCATGTTTATTTACTTGTTATTTATTTTATTGTCGTCATACATTAAAAATAACAAAAACATGATAAAATGATAAAGACCAAAAATATTCACTCCACTCTTAATCAACTTGGACTTAGAGGATTTCATCTTAGGACCTTTGCTTGGAAGCCTTCCTTTACTCTTTGTGATACATTGTAAACACTTGGATTTTCATCCGTAACTTACATGCATGTTGTAAGAATGGCATCATGGCACCACCTTAGGGGAACATGTTTGTAAGACCATTATCCTTTGTTTAGCATAGGTCACTTTAGCACACAAAAGGCTTTCTCTTGGGCTACCTTACAATGAGACTCTTTATTTTCTTGTTGGTTATTTTGCATTCACGTTGCATAAGCTAAA
The DNA here is from genome assembly GCF_024323335.1 of Lathyrus oleraceus. Lineage (NCBI taxonomy): Eukaryota > Viridiplantae > Streptophyta > Magnoliopsida > Fabales > Fabaceae > Lathyrus > Lathyrus oleraceus. The sequence goes on from NC_066581.1 coordinate 351,212,315, forward strand.
ATTCATAAGCAATCTCATTTCGAGACCATTTTCATAATTCAATTCATATGCACATGTAAATACAAACCTCGGTCAATATCG